>NC_135714.1:183593587-183893587 GCF_964656455.1 Halichoerus grypus
TCTTTGCTTTGCATTGATGAAAGCTTCTGTCTTCATCATTGTAGCCATTGTACAGCCATTGGGTCTTAGGGGGAAAAATCACCAAAATACCCCCCATGTGAGTGTTTTTTTAATTAAAAAATACTAAGTCATAGAATACAGGTATGTCTTGTGGAATTCTGATTTTTTTCTCTGAAAGATATTTTATTTAAAAAAATGTATCAAGTGTCTCACACCCTGATTATTTGTCTGTTTATTCTTCCTTCTTTTGGTTTTACAATGGTAGCTATTATTATTTAATATCTTACTAATTGTGTTTAGTGGAATGAAGGAATGTGAATATAGTTTATTGAACATATTAAATTGTTGAGGGCAACCGCACCTGACAAAGACATTACAATGCAAATTAAAAACCAAATGGCATGTTCAGGATCAAGTTGAGTGGTTTTAAAAAAGAGATAATTTATTTGGTCGAGGGGAAAGAGAAAAATCCATGAACCTTATAAGATAAGATGGTGCTGATGTAGATGAGTGTAGCTAAAAGAGCTGGGAGAGATGTTCTATGGGTTGCAGGTAATTACAAAGTTGTAAGATATCTCTATAGCCTAAAAAGGCAGTATAACTCTGAAAAATTAAAATTTTATTGAACATTCATTATATACTTAGGTCTTGGTAGGTCTTACAGAGTAAAATTAAATAGCAAACAAAGATATGTCATGGCTTTTCATTGAGGCTGCTTAATTTTGGAGGATAGGACATATATGTAAGAAGCAGAGAATGATGTAAGACATCAGGTAAAATTAAGTAATATATTACTTTTGCATGCAATGGGAATTTGGAGAAGGATGATCTAATCAACTGAGTGCCAGGAACTAATTCATGTTTGGTCCAACTAAAAGCCTGAGGCATGAGGATACAGAGATATTCTGCAGATGTGGGACAGAGACCTCCTAAGAGTTGGAGCTGACACCTAGGGAGTCATCTGGGATAGAAGGAGTTACTTTTTTCATGTCTTTCTCTAGTTTGCATTGTCTCTTACTTCTCTGTCTTGGCCCAGTTGCACCATTATTCTGCTTTTCTTTGCAGGATGGTTTCCTCTGTTACTTCACCTCACAGTCCATGTGAACTTTTAGCCAAAACACCTGTTGTAGGTTGACTATTTCTTCAGCTCATAATTTAACTGAGAGAGAGAGAGAGAGAAGAGAGAGACAGAGGCAGAAAGAGAGAAAGAAATTGTCCATTGGTCAGCCAGTGTATTCTCTGACCTTGAGTCAAGTGTGTCCCCCCGACTCAACCCCTACCTGCCTGTCTCTGGTCCAACGGACTCTGGCATGGGTTAGGATAGGTGGTCACAAGGAACTAGGTTGCTCCTTTCAGGAGCAGAAGAGAAGATGAGCAGTGAAACCTGTCTGATTCAAAGGAAGAGTTCATTGGAGAATAGAGCCAACGGAGGAGGCTTGGTGGAAAAAGTGGCACTCAAGTAAGTCCTTGAAGGAAGGGCATGGTTTGGAGAAAAAGAATAGAAGAGTATATTGGGGGCAGTAAACTTCAGGAGCAAAGTCATAAGGACAGAAATATGTATGTAGATCATATAAATTATAGGAATTATTATAGTCTTACTAATTTTGGTCATACTTTTTTTGAACATCAGAGGTGGAAGAAATGGTGATGTTAGGCATGAAGAGGTAGAAAAAACATCAGCTTTGGAGCCAAAGGGATTCATGTACCATGTAGCTTAGTATAAGGAGGCATCTAGTTCTCTTCTCAGAAACTACATGGTAGTTACACAATAAATAAAAGTTGTTGTAATACATATACTTAGTAGTAGTATTTTTCATTTGAAAACTTGAAGAAATTCCACAGGAAGGAAATGAAGTAATTGAAAGTAACTGAAATCAATGGCTAAGAGAATAGTTACTTTTGCCTAAAGAAGAAAGGATAAAGATTAACGTAAGTGGAGTGTGCAATTTATTTTATGATCAATGAGTTTTTAAAAAGTGTTTACATTAAGAATATATTAAGTAAGCTCTTTAAACTGAGGTGTATCTGTATAATGAAGTATTACTCAGTGGCTATAAAGAAATGTGCTATCAAGTCATAAAAAGGCATGGAAGAACCTTAAATGTATATTACTAAGTGAAAGAAGACAATCTGAAAAGCCTACATGCTGTACCATTATAGTATCACACAGAATAGTTTCCTGTCCCCCAAAGCCTCTGTGTTTCATCAATTCATGCCTCCCTACCCCTAACCCCTGATCTTTTAACCATTTCCACAGTTTTGCCCTTAAAAGAATGTCATATATTTGAACTGTACTTTCCACTAAATTTTTCTGTGACTCTAAAACTGTTCTAAAAAATAAAGTTTATATATTAAAATAAACCCTTTTAGGTGCACAGTGCTATGCCAAATGACTTTTAGGAAGATGTTTAAGACTACTGGAGGCAATGCTGAGACAAATAAATCACTCAACAGACAATGACAATCCACATATCATTAAGTATGAAAATGGCAATATTTCAAAAAGTATGAAATTAATACAAGCAGGAGTTGTCATAGAAGACTTCATGGGGAAGGTGAGACCCAAATGAGACCTTGGGAGCTGAGGGAGTTAATTTCTGGAAGGGAAACAGGAGGATCAAAGGTCAAGTTATGCCAAAGCAAATTTAGGCTAAAAGTGCTGTTGCTACCATGGCTACAGCGGAAGGTGCATATGTTAGAGGAGGATGGGAGATAAGGTTGGGAAGGAAGGCCAAGGTCAGATCATGGAAAAATTTGTTCATCAGCCTGAGGAGTCTTGGCATTTAACACTACATACAGCATTGTTGTTAAGAGCATGCATTCTAGTCTGGGTTGCTTGCTTTGAGCCCTGCCTTGAACAAAATGTGACTTTGGGTAATTTAGGAAATCTCTGAGTCTCAGGTTCCTCATCTCTATAATGTGGAAAATAGTAATACTTAACCTTATAGGGTTGCTAGAGGATTTATTGAGTTCATATCTATAAAGTGCTCAGAAAAGTGCAGGCACAGAATAAACGCTTGCTATTATCATTCATTCAACCATTCATTCGACAAACATTAAGTCAAAAACCTTCTAAGAGGCTGGCATTACATAGATACAGAGAAAATGTCTGCCTTTCAGGAGATCAGAGCACAGCAGGGAAAACATTCGGGTAAATATATCAAAGAAGACCATAGACTTAAAAAGGCAGGTAAATTAAACAAGTGAGGAACTGTACTATTATCCTCCATTTATCTACTTTCTTAAATCCATAGGAAAGAATTGATTGAAAATTTGTATTAAGAAGAATTTTATAACATTAGCAGTTGGGAATCACTGGAATGCATTTTCTGGTTAGAAAGATTTTAAAACCAAAACCAAAACCCCATTGTGGTGGGCAAGTGAGGGCTTTGGGGAATCATTTTGCTTAAACATCACTTACAGAATTCTATAAGATTTCTTCTACCCGATTACAGTAATCAGGACAAAATGCCTTCTTAAATCCATGATCCATTCTCCTGAAATAGTCAGACTGGTGTTCTGCACAGCCTTCACACAACAAAATGGGCACCAGCCTTATCTTGGGCATCAGTAAATTTGTTATGGTTGTTAATAACTGTCTTGGATTTCCCACTTAGATAAACCACATCTCAAAATCATATTTTTAGTCTACAATAGAAATGCTTACAAATCCATCTGTAAGAGATCTTGATCTCAAACTTTTGCCCACAGAAAAACAAATCAAAGTCCTTCAAACCAGGGGAGGGTCAATAAGAGAAGGAAAGCATAGTCATACCAGTAGAGTTGTAGGTCATTTCATACTCAGACAGGTTGAGGTAATACTTTGTTATATGTACCTTTCCAAAGTCAGTGCACCTCTCTGAAGAAAGCAGAATCAATGTATAATTATCTTGTGGGTATATATTCATATTATTAATAAAAGTAACTAAACTGCAAAATGTGCATTGTGAACTCTATGAAGGTAAATATTTGAGGGCATCTAAAAATGGTCAGATATGATTTTCAAACTAAATTTAAGTTCTTCTATTGCTCTGTAAAATAAAACTGATGGAAAGGGACCTTTTAATAAATTGCTATTCAGGGAAGATTAGAAATGACAAATTCATTTTTCTATTGATAAAATGTCGATGTCAATTAAAATACCGAAATGCAAAAGTGTCTTATAGCCTGGACTGGTAGTTCCTAGCTACTCCTTCACAGTCCTGATAGCTGGTCTTTCAAGGGATAAAGTAGGGAGCAAAATA
This sequence comes from Halichoerus grypus, assembly GCF_964656455.1. Classification (NCBI taxonomy): domain Eukaryota; kingdom Metazoa; phylum Chordata; class Mammalia; order Carnivora; family Phocidae; genus Halichoerus; species Halichoerus grypus. The sequence goes on from NC_135714.1 coordinate 183,597,832, forward strand.
CTCAAGACTTTTTGGAGGAAGAAATTTTAAGCTCGTCAAATGTGAAAAGTTATGGTTATTGATAGACTGGAGATTAATTTAGTGTCTGCAGGAGTTGCTGGTATATCAAAAAATGGATTGACTCAAAACTACTTCTTGGGCATCTGCTTGTGCAAGGATACTACACTGGGTGTGGGGTGACAAAGATGAAATCAGGGGGTTTATGCCTTCAGGAGCTCAGAGCCTGATATGGAAGATAATTCGTGAACAGAACTACATCACAAGTATCACTATATGCCATAGAAAGATATAGTCACCTTTGGCTATGGAGACCTGGGAAGACAACTCCAAGTAGAGGAGAAATCATTCAAATTGGAACTCATGAAAGAGAAATTATCATGTACCTGTGTCGCTTGAAATATAATTGAGAAGAAAAGGAAATACGTTTGATTGGTTCTGGTGATAAAGTAGATTTATTTTCCTACTTGGTAATAAACGAAATGCCAACAGAACATTTAGAAACAGATTCAGAAAGTTATCTGTATTGGAAAGTATCCTATGAATTCAAGATTTTTGGCATTTAAGAATAGCTTACTTATATTTTTCATGAATTCCTTGATACCTGAAAGCTAATGTGTTTCCTCTCAACAGCCCAGTCGACCAAAGCCAACTTTTCATGGATTAGTTTACATTAGGTTTCAGAGAAACTGAGAGGTTATGTGTGGGCATACCCTAAATTCCTTCCTCATAAAAAAGCAGGCAAGCAGAGACCATAATACTAAGAAAAGTGAAGCAAGTGAGTATTTATAAGCTACCAGTATAAAAATAATGAAATTCATTTTTGGAGAGTGAAAGGGAATACAGAATGTGGAATGTTGGCCAAAGCCCAGCCTGGCCAGATAAAGACACTTTTCAGATCCTGCCGAACCCCGTAAAGCAGTTGTCACAGAATGGTAAGATTTTGCTTTTGGCTCTTGGAGTATTACGCATATGGAGTAAAGCATTTGCCAAGTGTTTTTAAAAAAAGATCTTATTGATTCCTTTATTTACCAAACATCAAGCAACTACTGTAATGTCAGGCATAGGAAGTATGAGTTGAATAAAACAAAATTCTGTCTTTCAAGGTGCTTACAGCCTAGTGAGTACGACAGTACTAAAACTGGTCTGATCTGCACTACAATAGAAATATGATATAGAGCAGAGTCTTCTCAGAAGGAAAACTCTGAACTAGAGCAGTCCTATTTTTATTCTTTCATTAAATCCCAATATCTGTAGATGTTGAAACATGACTTAGAGCAGCATACATCGCATGGATAATTCCCTGAATAGAGCAATGATAATCAGATTGGAAAAGGGGACACATCTTTGCATTTCGGTTGTTTGTTTGTTGTTGTTGTTGCGGTCTGTATTTCCCTCCTCAGTGATCAAAGATGGCCAAGAAAATTCATACTAAAAGGCACCAAATCTAGGCTTTGTTATTAGTATGTTTACAAGGGACTTGGTATGAAATTATGAAAACCCTGATTTTCCCCCTCATATACTTGTCACAAAGAAGTGTTTGATTTCTGTGTTCTTCCTTACTAGCCTCAACACAACGTTTGGAGAGAGTGGGAATCTGTTATATGCTTCTGAAAGCTATCTTTCACAAGTGTTTCAGGCTACAATTATTCATTATCTTGATTTTAACATTTTCTGGCCAAAGAACTAACCTAGAGACAGGAATACAAACATTCTAAGAAAAATGACCAAGGAATGCAACCAAAGTCAGATTCTAAGTCATCTCTCTCAATGGTACCTTTTACATACTTGTATGGGATAGATCCCCAAATAACACCATTAATTAATTACCCAGTTGAAATATTTGGCAGTTGTGGGGGTAGTAGGAGTCATGGGGGGGGGGGGAGGAGCAGTTAAATAAATTTTTAGAACCATATCAACATTAAGTCATTAAGATTGAAACCAAAGCATCTTTGTAATTATAATTTATTGGTTAGCATGTATTTATAGAACACTCACTATGTGCTTATTAGCTGTTTTAATTACAGGGCACACAAAGACAATATTCCTTATCTAGAAAAGATCATGGCCGAGAGATGAGGACATACAACAAAGCAAGATAATAAGATTGCTGCTGTAACAAACATAGAAGAGTTTTCTAGGAGCACAGAAAAATCAATGACTAATTGTGCCTGGGACATAATTCATTAAGGAGACAATATTATTGAATTTAATAAAACAAGTAGAATTATCAAGATATACAGGGCAAAAAATTTGCCATTTTTGGCTAGTGATAATGGTCTATTTTCCAGAGGTGCCATGCATTCTGACAAAATTTGCAAGGTGTTCTGTGATTTAATTTTTTTTAGAACAAGAGATTTCATATTACTCTATATTGCTACTTTTCAAATATGCTCAGAGAGTCAGTCACATTTTGGTGACTAAAATGCAATGCTAATATTCTAATTTATATGCATCTATGCAATAAAAGACACATTCTAAATCGTAAGTGTAGATATTTTCTCTCCCATACAATTAAATGAAACTATATTCATTTAGGATGAAGAAAAACATGGTCCATATCTTTTTTTTCCCCCTGAATAAGCCATTTCTCTCCTCCTCTATCTCTGCCTATCATCTATATTTTTTGAAAGGTAGTTGCATGATCCAGGCAAAAGTAGAAATTTACAGAGTTAGAAAGGGTTCCGTGACTGTATGAGGTGGCTGAAATTGGATGAACAAACCAGCAAACCAACACAAGGGAAGACAAAGAAGAGAAAATATTGGTAGGTATATTGGTGAGACTCCTAGCAGGAAACAGATGGTACACTGGGTAAACTGAGGAAAGCTTAGTAACAGAACTATTTACAAAGATTAGGAAAGCCAGAAGGGCAAGAAGAGAGAATGGTTTTCAGCACCTGGGAACTTGTGTGGAAAGGGCCACCTAAGAGAAGCCAGCAGTGATGCCTTGGGAAACAGATGGGGGATAACTACCCAACCTCACAGCCCCACTGTCATGCCCCACCTTCCTCTACTCCCAGTCACCTCTGGCTCCTCATTCATGGAATAGGGAAGACAAAAAGGTGAGCAGCCCACTAGATCTGTCCACACTGGTCAACCTCCAGGACACAGAGCTGGGAAGAAGTAGTGGATCTGAGTGACAAAATGGCCCTATCCAGTACAATAAATTATACTGCTTCCAGATTACAAATGGCCAGGTATGATGCAGGAAGTTTGACCTTGCCTGTCGAGGGCAGGGAGACAAAGAAAATGTTAAGGCAGGAATTGATATGAACAGGTGGGGCTTTTCAAAATCACTCTGGTGACGGTGTAGAGAGTGGATGGGCGTCATGACAGGTTGAGGCAGGGAAACCTGTTGCGAAAGTCCAGTGGGAAGTGGAGGGCTGCATTAGTGCAATGGCAGGGAGAAGGCATGAGGGTTGATTAGAAGGCAGTGTTGACAGGACTGGGTGCAGGAGGTGAGGGAGAGACAGGATGGGAGCTGGGAAGACAGGATCCAATTACCCAGGGACTAGGGATGCAGTGGATAATGCAGTCATAGGAAAATAGGATGCAGGACATATATTTCTCATGGACTCATTGTTTGTGAAGATTGAAGATTATCTATTCACAAGAGAGAATTCCACCCTAACAGAGACAGGGATTTCTAATGAGAGGTTAAAATATGACCAACTCTGCCTATGCTGTGATAACTTCTGTCTGAATTAACTCACTCAGAGGCTTACAGAGAAAGTGATCTCTTTTCCACATGGACGGCTGCTTAACTGTTAATTGGTGCCCTGAGGAAGCATTTAAGAACTCTTGGAGCAGACATGGGCAGCAGTAACACAGCTAGCTTCTATTTGGCTTGTACACATGGTAGTTAGAAGCATAACCAATTATCATAAAAAACAGCTACCATTTTTTAGGGCCTATTTTGTGCCAAGCATTGTTGCCTTACAACAACAACATGGCAGCTTCTTTATTTATACTCTAGAAATGGGAAAACGAGGAGGTTAAGTAACTTGCTCAAGGCCACACAGATAGGAAGCAGATGTGCTAGAGAATATACCAAAGGCATTGGGCCTACTCTTTAGGGGCATACAGATGCCGGTGGCGTAAGGGAAGTTATATGAAAATATTATGTGTTGGATACAATTACACATGAATACTTACGTAATTAATTATGTTTTAAGAACAAATTAATTCACATCCTGAGAATGTACATTTTGATACTTTGATTCTTTTCTTGGGAACTTTCTGAATAAGGTGGCTTAAGAAATTCTCAATTGAGAAGAGGAAAAGGAAGATACTGGCTCAAGGGAATATTCTTGACCAGAGACTGAGTTCCTTCAGGGCAAGGAACATGCCTTATTCATAAACTGCTTCCTTGATAGAACCTAATAAAATGCCTAGAATATGCTACTGTTCAATACGTATTTTTGGAATGAATGAACCAATGGGAGGTTCTTTCAAAAGTGCTTCCCTGTGGAGATTTTTGTCATCACAAGGTGGAAGATGAGCAGCAGGGTTAATTCCGCCAGGATGTATTTACATAGCAACATGGATCAGAATAGAAGATGTCTACTTAAAGCACACACAGAAACAACCACACAACTGTATCTCAAGAATTATTAATGGAATGTACCCAAAATGATTTTTTTTTAGCGCTTCACAAGGCTTGGTGGGATTGGCTCCAGTTGGCTTGGATGGGAGGTCACACAGATTAAAAATAGACTTTCTTAATATGGAACAATAGGCTACATTCATTTAACAAGACAGAAAAAAAAAAAAATGACAGGCCTTAGGGGCGGAATGAAGCTTAATCCTATTTAAGAGCTCAATTAACCCCCAGCAGATTGAGTAGGTCCTCTGCCTTCATTGCCATTCTTCTGTCTAGCAGAGCTTAAAAACAGAAACTCGTAAAGAGGAATAAAGAGATTCACATTTGTTTATGATATTGAAAATATTTTAAATAGGGCATAATAAAGTTTAGGAATATAAGAATTAGTTTGCTTAGACTGCTACAGTCCTTTAAAACTTGAAATAAGTCATATTCTCTTTTAATTGTCAAATCTGTTACCATTGTTAATAAAATATTCAAACACAAGCCTTTATCTTGACACATAAATTCATTGATTTTTAAAAAATAATTTCTTTCTTATAATTATATTATCAAACAAAATTACATTTCCTTCTGAACTAATCAGTACATTCTCAAGAAATCTATATCAAAACCATGTTGGAGTACATTCCAGTCACTCTAATGTTTTAATACACAGAAGCCAGGTTCTGTTCAAATTAGTCCAAACCAAGTTAAGCATCTGGGGGCTTGGGTAGGTCATTTGTATCAATTGCTAGATCTTACTTTTCACAGATCACCCTACGGAACCTCTGTGAATGGAATTTATCAGCTCTTTTCATTTGTGCCCCAGCATTATAGAAATGACTCAAATTGAAAAAAAATTTCAAATTGAAAAGTGACAATTTCTCATTTGTGTTTTTGCCGTTGGGTTATTATAAAAAGTGGTGGTTACATTATATGTACACTTTTTGTTTAATTAGTTCTTTGTTTTAATAAACATATTTTATGTTTATTAAATATATCTTTGAATTTTTAACTTGTTAAATAAACATATCTGAAGTATTTGAGAAGCTTGAACAGTTGAAGGTTTTCTCCCTATCACACTGAAATCATTTAAGTGGCAGAAGGAAAAGATCACTTTTTGCCTCTCCATTCCTTCAAGCAGTGGCATTTCCATCCCTTCTTCCCCTTCCCCACCAGCCAAGAATTCACATCCTAATTTTCTCCTTGGGGTATGAGAGAATTTGCTGACATTCTGGAATACGATGACAACTTTGCTCTGTTATACACTTTGTTTAAATTGTAGCTACTCTTGGAAATTACAGAGAATGTCACAACCCAAGATAAAGCATGACTTTGGCTACGTTTCTTTCTCTTTGTGATGCAAATGTTACTTAACCATTTATTTCTTGTCCCAACTAGACAGCTAATGCATCTATTTATGGTATTAGAGCACTGGCACTGTAATTGGAATTCAGTTATTACATGCTACTAATCCATGTAATACCACTCCCTGTTAAATTGAACAGTTTTTCTCTTGAACTGACACATGATGCCAGTTCAATATTTTTCTTCTCTTCTGAAGGGCTACCTTCCAACATATTAGAGTAAAGAAATCAGATGCAGCGTAAACATGAGAGAAAAGTTTAGCTCATGGAAGGATACAAACTATGAAAACTTTTGTGTGAAAACTACCTTGCGGTGAAAATAAGATCACTAAACTAGAAAGAGAAGATCCTCCATATAAAAATCATGAGACAAACTAATGTTTTAGTGTAGAGTCATTTAAGTCATGTCATCTTTTAGATGACACTATAAACTCTTAATACGGCTCTTCAAAATCACAAACATCTAATTTCTAAGTGATATGCTTCAATTTTGGTAGTAAACCCTTTCAATCTCTTTTTTTAAGATTATTATTATCATTATTATATATAAAACATAAAACAGTATTGAGGAAGATTAAAAGATTTTTTTAAAAGTACCTGAATCCACCAATCTAAGTCTAATTTTTCACATTTCCATGTTTCTCATCAGTCCTTAATCTATCTCCCATGATCCTCCTAAATAGTTACAATCATAGCACAGAGCATAGAAACATATTCTAATTTTCTCATATAATTGTTCATTACTTCAAAATTATATTTTTGATGGTATAGCATCAGCTTTAAATAAGTACATCTCATTCTCTGACTACTATATAAGCTACTTAAGATGACAAAATAAATCTTGATAATTATTGACAATTGATTTCCAAAGGCTGTTCCCCAGTACACTAAGCAACATCTCATTCTTTCCCCCAAGAAAAAAAAAATTGTGGATATGGTTACAAGTAAGTCTACCAGAAGCATACATCTTATTCTCACATGATGTAATGTTCTGTTAAGAATCTGAGCAAACCAAATTGATTTTTCAGGAATTAAATCATAACATTTGCTCAGAGATTCATGAGATTGCCCAGAGATTGATGAGACTTACACTTTTAATATTTAATGAAACGTCTACATGAAGATGGAATTTTATTCCAAAATTGGATGGAAAACATAACCAAATGTCAACTTACCAGCCGTTTCCTTGTCTGAAATACCTGGAAGTGCCTGAAAAAAAAAATCCACAAAATTATGTTATTACTAGAAAGAAATATCACAACATTATCAGGAACAAAATGAACTACCATAAATGGAGCAAAAATTAAATAGAACCCAACAGCAGAAAAATGAGCAGGCAGAGGAACTGAACAGACATTTTTCCATAGAAAGCATACAAATGGCCAACGCATACATGAAAAGGTGCTCAACATCACTAATAATCAGGGAAATGCCAAAATCACAATGAGATATTACTTCCCAACTGTTAAAATGGTTATTAAGACAAAAAAATAACAAGTGTTGGCAAGGATGTGAAGAAAAGAAAACCCTTGTGTACTGAATGGAGTGTAAACTGCACAGCCACTATGGAAAACAGTATGAAGATTCCTCAAAAAATCAAAAAATAGAGGGGCGCCTGGGTGGCTCAGTCGTTAAGCGTCTGCCTTCGGCTCAGGTCATGATCCCAGGGTCCTGGGATCGAGCCCCACATCGGGCTCTCTGCTCCGCGGGAAGCCTGCTTCTCCCTCTCCACTTCCCCTGCTTGTGTTCCCTCTCTTGTTGTGTCTCTCTCTCTCTGTCAAATAAATAAATAAAATCTTTAAAAAAATTAAAAAATAAAACTACTATATGATCTAGCAATCACACTTCAGGTTATATATCCAAAGGAAATGAAAAGAGGATATCAAAGAGACAGCTGTACTTCCATGTTCACTGCAGCATTATTCACAACAGCCTAGATACGGTAACAGCCTACATGTCCACCAAGGAATGAATGGATAAGGAAGATGCGGCATATATACAATGGAATATTATTCAGGCATGAGAAAGAAGGAAATCCTGCCATTTGCAATCACATGGACCTGAGGGCATTATGCTAAGTGAAATAAGCCAGACAGAGAAAGACAAATGCTGCATGGTATCATTTATATGTGGAATTAAAAAAAAAAAAGGGTGAAACCTCTAGAGTCAGAGAGTAGAAAAGTTACAAGGGGCTGGAGAAATAGGGAGAATTTGGGAAAAGGGTATATAAACTCTCGATTATAAGATGAACAAGGTCTGAGGATCTAATGTATAACATGGTGACTATAATTGATAACACTATATTGTATAATTAAAATTTGCTAAGAGAGTAGAACTTAAGTGTTTTCACCAATAAGCCAAAAACAAAAACAAACAAACAAAACCCAACAACAAAAAACAAGCCAAAAACCAGATAAACATGAGAAGAGATGAAAGTGGTAATTAAGTGGAAATCCTTTCACAATGTATATGTATTCCAATCACCATGATATAAATTTTAAATATCTTACAACTTTGTCAATTATACCTCAATAAAGCTGAAAAGAAATAAAAAGAAAAAGAAAAATGAGGGTTGGGGAACTATCAGTAAAGTTACCAGATCCAGGTATAATTGTCAATCATCATGTAATTCTTTTCTTCTCTGAAAACACACGTTACCCTTAAAAAGATATTGGCAATAAATGAAGCCAAAAACAATCTTTGAATTTAGGTAGAATTTTTATAGTTTAATTTCTCTGTCCTGTTTTGGGGGACAGAAAAAGTAAATTGTGGTGGTTTCTGGGCATTTCAAATCTCTGCCCTGTATCTCCAAGGCTCAGATTCCTCCTTTATTATTATTATTGTTAAAGATTTTTATTATTTATTTTAGAGAAAGAGGGGAGCAGGAGCGGGGGGGAGGAGCAGAGGGAGAAGCAGATTCCCCGATAAGCAGGGAGCTCGAAGCAGGGAGCTGGATGCAGGGTTCCATCCCAGGACCCTAGGATCATGATCTGAGCCAAAGGCAGATGCTTAACCAACTGAGCCACCTAGGCACCCCGAGATTCCTCCTTTATTAGATGGGGACAATCACATCTACTTCCTAGGGTTACTGAAAGGACCACCTGTGGTAGCTTCGATGAAGCATTTGAGGTCTTCAGGAAAAGGTAACTGCTGTTACTATTTGTTTCTATGGACATTGGGCCAATGGGTCAATTTACTGATAGGCATGGTTTAGAAGTTCCATTCCCAGCAACTATCATCTATCACTATGATTGTTTAAAAAATAAAGTTCAGAAGGAGATGTTTTCAAAAGACTTTAATGTATAAATGTCTAATTCTACTCTCAGTGGATATTCTAAAATAAATTAAGGAAGTTGAACTTCTGGTTCCCGTTCACCTCAGTTATTCATGTTTATAATATTGTGAACATGAAGGTATAACTTGTATTGGAAGACTTCAACCCATCTGACCCACTGGGATTTGATACCTTTTACCCAAACCACTGACCAAACAGGATGTCTACGACTGACATCTCTCCTTCCCTTCAGGGACAAATTCCTCAGAGTTGGAGTAAGAGAAGTAGGCTCAAATGGGTAATTAATTTTGTTGTGTGTGCGTGCACACATGTACCTGTGTGTGTGTGTGTGTGTGTGTGTGTGTGAGCAAGAGGGAGAGAGAGAGAGAAAGGGAGGGAGGGAGGAAGGCGAAAGCTCACAGGCATCTCAGTTGCAGATAAGCCTAAGGAAATAGCATCAATCTTCATTTCCAGAAATATCAAGTATCAAGATACCTATATCTTTGTGAGATATTGATTATTGCCGAGATCCTCACTTTTGGAACTTACAGAATTTGGAGATTGAGGCAATTTTCAAATAAGAGGCAAATCTCTCTATGGGTAAAAAACAGAGGGGGGTTTTATTTTGGCAAGATTAATCTATAGTGAAGGTATATTTTGACTTAATTTCTATCTACATTTAGTGGTTCACTTCTTGTTCTCTGAATGTGAATGCTGACTGCATCCTGGCAAAGGTACAGCTGTGAGGAGAGTATCAGGTGAGTAAATGGCAGAGTGGAGGGTCATGTCCAGAGACCAGGGCATCGAAGGGACTGCATAGGCTTTAGGCATCTTCCTCAGCATCCTTTCATTTGTAGCAGGGTCATCTATTTTTCCCTCTCTTCAAGAAGAACTGTGTGATTCTACACTATAGAAAAGATGTTTTCCCCTTTACAGGAAAATTATCACATGGTTTTGGTGATATTTGTTGACTTGTTATGTCTCTTTTTTGAGAAGGGTTTATTTAAAAATGGACTTAAATTTGGGGCACCTGTGTGGCTCAGTTGGTTGAGGATCTGGCTCTTTATTTCGGTTCAGGTCGTGGTCTCAGGGTTGTGGGACTGAGACCCCCCCAACAGGCTCTGTGCTGAACATGGAGACTGCTTAGGATTCTCTCTCTCCCTCTGTCACCACCCCACTGCTTCTCTTGCGTATTCTCTCTCTCTCTCTCTCAAAATAAAGGACTTAAATTCATACTATGTGTTATATTTTAAGCTTAGCCCCTGAATTTCCTCCCTGACTGGAGATGAGGTCTTTCAAATTAAATTTTCTCTTCTGTGACAAGAAAATAAACAACAAAACCAAAACCTTTCCATTGAGAAGATTGTAAAGGTCGGTGATAAGCAGTTAAAAGACGTTCATGGAGAAAGCGCCTCAGAAGGAAATAGTGAACACTTACTAGGTTCTGAATAGGTACAAGGTACCGTTTTAAGCTTTTGCCTGCATAAACTCACCAAGTGCTTAGAATAACCTATGGGGTCCTGGAAACTTTTGCGAGGTCATTGTCGGTAATGGGAGCCAGGATACAACCACCGGCAGGTTGGCCTCTGAGGTCACTAACACTAGTTTCAAAGTACTAATCAGAGTCTTTTTGAAACAAGGAAGAAGAAAAATTTGGAGAGATTCCATGATAAAATATTGACTGGGATCACAAAATATCTGTGCAGGAATATCTGTATGAGCTATTTAGAAATTATCTAAGTAAGTTCTCTCTTCTTATAGCCAAGGCCTTTTAGACAAATTGAGTGTCTTGCCCCAAATCACAGGTTGACCAGCGACAGGTCTTTTCCATATTTTGTTCTATTTGATTGCAAAGTGTGTCACCGAGCATGTATAAGTAAATATTTAATAAAAATGTTAAGCAATGAGTTGTGCTACAAAGCAAAAATATTTTAGCCTCCATGTAGCCAATTCCTATTACTTTAGAGCCTCACCACATTCTGTATGATTCTTTAAGCCACCAAGGATCACTTCCATGAAATAACTGTCAAAAGTTTCATGCACCCAGAATTTTATAACTGCCCTTTCAAAGTAAAACCAGGCGGTCAACAGCTGAATGTCTCTCAGCTGATTTATCTTTGAATTTGAGGGAGAACTGTCTCTCTAGAAAAGGTTTATAAATAAATTTTAAAAATGCTGACACTCCATTTTCAATTAATTGAAGCTATCTGTTGATTCCTCAATTAAATGCCTCACATTATCCTGTGTGCAGAAAGCCTTGGCAAAGTGTTCCTTCTTTGTGGAATTCACAATCCCGTTGCAGAAGGTACATGAAAGACAGAGAATAGTTACATACAGTGGGTGCTCAATGGTCATGATTAGCACCATCACTGGTGTGACATCAAAAGGAGTGAGAAGACAGTCGATAATTAGGACCACCCAGGTGGAAATGGAATGGTTTTCTTAGGCACTGAACCCTTTGGAAGGAGACGTTGGTCCAAAGATTCTTTTTGCCTTTGAGTTCAGAGAAGAGGCATGGCTAGATTTGGGCTTCAGGTCTTGAGGTTCCGTAGTGTTTTATCTGTTCCTGTGCTTGGAACAAAACAGCCCATGCAAGGTGGCTGTATAGTCTGATACAGAGTAAGTGTTCATCAAACATTTGTGGAATTAAAGTACCAAAAACATATTCACATATACAGTTCAAATAACATGTATGACTGTTGCTTATGAGAAAGGTCCTATAAAAAGCATATTTTTGAATTCATTAGGGGCTTTTGTTAATAGTTGCCATATGTTTCATTTGAACTATATCCTCAGGAAGTGATTTAACATTTCTGGCAATAAAGCAATTAAATAGGACTTTCCTGCTGCCCATATGGGTTCGCTGTAACTTCATATTTTCTTCTCTCATTTCTTAATGGAACAAAGGGAAGTCTACTAATAACTTCCAAATGAGAGAAGAAAATCATTCGTGGTCTTGTTATTCTCCTTTGTGATATTCAAATGATAGGATAACAATCTTAAATATTTTTTTAATGGCTGTACTGACCCTCCAGTAGTTCCTTAGAAGTAAAGATTTTCATTTAAGTTGATCTGTTAAGGTGTTTTATAATTGAATTTTAAAAAAGCCATTAAAGAGAAAGCTTTTTAGGAAAAGGGGAGAAAATAATTCTCTTTCTCTTAATGAGGTCTTTTAAAGCTGTGTGTGGGAGCTTAGTCTGTGTGTGTGTGTCTGTTTATGTTTTTGACGTGAAACATGGTTGGGGGAAATGCTGGTTTTGACATGCCTTCCGGAACTGTTGTAGACATATGTTGATTCTTTTGGTCTGTTGCTAGAATGACTTTCTACACTCAGCTGGACACCTTTTAGGAACTCAAACCAACTACACAGAAGCTGCTACCAAACAGTCACATAAGTAATAGATGTCATATCTGAATTCATTTTTGTGTAATGATAATTTGTTGATCTAATTTCTTTTTGATGATTTTAGTTGGAAATGGAGTATGATTTTTCCTCTTTAATGTGCTATTTTCATTAATATGCCATGTCCCTCACTTATATAAATTACTTTTTCTCTTAGTTCTTTGGAATCAGAACCATAGAATACTACCGTTAAGAAGGACCTTTGAAAGCCAATCCTTCAATCAATGGGCAGCTAGGATAGACTGAAAGATCCTACTCATGTTCTAGGAAGGGATTTTTTTTTTTTGTCCTGCAGTAAACAACAAAGCACTACCATTTATTTTACATTTTCTCTCTTTATAGGCAGTACTTGTTTTGCATATTTTATTAGACATGTTCACACAGAAATGTCTAGGATATTCTGTTTTGTTCTGTAGGGATTCTCTTCATTTGCCTTTTTAAAAATGGCAAGAATCAGTGGAAAAGTAATTTATTCCTTTCCTTTAAAAACATTCACTTTTGTTCCCACAAAAATATTTTACAGACAAATTTCAAAATGGGTAATTACGTCCTTAGAAATTGCAGGAAAACATCCCCAGTGATGGAACAGCCTCTGTCTCAGATGAGGGCATAAGAGCCCATTGTGGGCACAATGGGCAATAGGAAGAGTTTGGAGATTCACATTTTGGGGAAGACATGAAAGACTACATAAAAGAAAAGAAGGTACATTGAAAAATGGGTTTGTTTCCATCTCTTTATTTAAAGACTCTTTTGAAGTCAGTCCAGTCTGTGATATTGTTAACTAGTCAATGATTTCTATTTGATCCCACTTCAACAAAGAAGTTCATTGAAAAGCTGTGTCTGATTGGCAATCTGATACCATCTGTTTTGGTTTACAAAGTATTTCTCTAGTTTTGACAGTCACCATTCTTTTATTAAAAATATAGACTCTTCATGGTGGAAGGGACTTAGATATCATTTAGTTGTATTTCCCAAACTACTTCAAATACCACCTGAAAATCTTAACTACATACATGTATCTTATAAGTTATTTATTTAATAAAATTTAAATATTAAATTTAAATAATATCCTCTTTTTTACTTGCTCTAAATAAGAAAAATAAAATACATGAATTTATGGGTTTGAATTTTTGGTTATATTATTCATAACACACATGAAAATAACTATTAAAATTTAAAATATTTATCCCTGTATCAGTTGATGTTCACCAGTAGTCTATGAATCCAAATGTTGGGAAACACTGATCCACTTCTTTCTCTGTCATTTTGCCTATAAGGATGTTGAGGTCCAGAGAGATTAATGATTTACTCAATGTTACAGACCTTAAGTTGGCCAATTGGGGATTAGAGTAGAATCTGGGTCTTAAAGCACTGTCTACTATACCTTTATTTATAAGACTGGTAAAGTCAAAGGTCACCAAGGTTTTATCCCCTTGCATTCATAATTTCAATTTAACTTAGTTTCTGAATCATTCAATGGAAGATAAAGGAAATTCAGTTACAGTGGAAGAGACAATGTGCTAGTATGAGGATTGTCTCCAGGGTACACATATATATGACCAAAGTGAAATAAATGCATGCATAATTACCTGAGAAACGTAATTGTGTATCCTTATTTCCAAAAAGAGTTTGACATGTCTTATTTAATGAAAGTTGTCAGCCTAGTGAGGAATCTTTTTTTTTTTTGGCCAACATCATTGACTATAACAACTGTTTATATATAGGTTTGTAGACTGAAACCATGGCTTCATCTATATTCTATGGTATAAAAATTTGGGGACTTGACTTAAATTAGTTCTGTAAGCATTTAAGCAAACACAAAGTTGATTCTTAAAGGATGTTTTGGTGTTTATCACTCCTTTGAACAGAGGTGGGATGACCCTCTCTGGATAAAAATGTAAGTTGGGCTTCTAACCGTTATTTTTTTATTTTTTATTTTTTTAAAGATTTATTTATTTGAGAGAGGGAGAGAGCAAGTGAGCAGGGGGGTGAGGGGCAGAGGGAGAGAGAGAATCTCAAGCAGACTCCCTGCTGGGTGCGGAGCCCCACACAGGGCTTGTCATGGAGCTTGAAGTGGGGCCCGACTTGGGACTCTGACAAATCCCACCACCCTGAGATCATGACCTGAGCCAAAATCAAGAGCTGGACGCTTAACCTACTGAGCCACCCAGGCGCCCCTGGGCTTCTAACCTTTAAAAACATTTTTTCTTTTTTAAAACACTGGCATTTCCTGTATTCAAAGCTGTGACCCTTCAACAATAGTCTCATTCCATGCTCACTTCAGATAGCTAAATATTGATCTTAAGTCTGTCCAGCTCCCGATAAAACTCTTATTAAGGCCATTTTTAGTTGGAAACATGTTTTAAGAGAAAAGCTACTTATCATTCTAAATTGAAAAGAAAATCATTTCTTTAGCAAGTTAGATAAACAGAAAAACCCGTGGCTGGGTCACATTGACTTTTCTCAGCATTTATAGAAGTTCTTAATTTTATCACTTCTGTATTTTCAGTAAATCACTGATTAAGATATTATTCATGACAGAACTCAGTATCTTTTAGATACATTTTCATGTTATAAAATCTTTTCAAAATTTAACAAGTCATGTCTCCCTCTCCAATTGTAATTATAAAAGTTCAGTACTAAATGCAATGTTTAATTGTAGTAACCATTTTGGTATAATTGTTTTACCTTTTACATGGTTTTATATAATTTTGATATTTTATTAATCCTACTTTGTGACTTTTGCAGTCAGTTGCTCTATTTTTGTGAATTTGTAAGTTATATATTTTAAAACATCTGATTTTATGCTCAACCTTAGTAATTCTGGAAAAAGAACTGTTGCCGACATACCTGAATATGTTCACAAATTTCACTACAAAAATTGCATTATTTCTTCCTTCTTGGATATTTGCAACTTCTTCAAAAATCAATTTGTGACTTCTTCACACAAGTATTCTTTTACTCTTTGGTACAGTGATTTGCATATGGTAGCCATTTAGAAATACTGATTATTCAAGGAAGCTTTGTTTTTATTTAAAGTCTGGTTAATGAAAGTTCACAGTTAAGGAGCACCATAGACATGTAGACTTATTTTCAGTAAAGATGATACTCAAGATAGGTGACTTATTCAGGGAGCAACTAACTCAGATTGGCTGTTTATTTTTCTTGGTGGACAATGTTAACCAGCAATTCATCTGCTCCTCAGTGTTAAAGGTGTGCCCTTTACTCCCCCTAATATTCCTCATAATGGATTTTTTCATTTTGTCCATATCCTCATTTTTCTAGCCTGAGTCATAGTGTTTTGCTGGTGCAACCCTCCTTCTCACTATATCTGATGGGCACTACAAAGGCAACTGGCCCTGCTAAAATTTATTACTATACCACTGTTTTCCTTAAAACGCTTTAATGACGACCTTTTCCCCACCTCCTTCCTGGAATGCCTGGTCATTAGTCATGTGCTCTGAGATTCTCATCCTCTTCTGCTTCATTCTAGCGACTCAGTTAATAGACACACACGTTAAGTATCCACTGTATGCACAGCCCTTTACTACGTGCTGTGGTGGCACTAAATGAAATAAAAAGATAGGCTTTAAAAATAAATAATTATGAATTCAAGACTGAAGACTAAAATAGAAAATCAGAGGTAAGATATGAACAAGTACTAGGTTCCTTGCTGCTACCGATTGGCTCTGTTACTTTGGACAAGTTTTTAGAACTCTCTGAGCTCAGTTTCTCCATCTCTAAAAAGAGGGTAGAGATAACATCTACATCTCAGGGCTATTTGTGACGATTCAATGACATGCTGCACAAAAGAGGATTATCATAGTACCTGCCCAAGTGCTCCCTAAGTGTAAAGTATTCCTCTTGTTGGGTTTGTTATTATGATATGAGAGTAACTACATATTTATTCTGAAATAATGCAAAGAAGCATGGGTTGTCTGTCTCTGCTTCCTTCCCTGCCTTCTCTCAGATTAACTTGTTTTCTCAGGTTCATTCCTCCTTTATTTATTTTGAACTATTTATAATTATTTTCTGTGTTATGTTTTTTTTTAATTATGTTATGTTTGTCACCATACAGTACATCATTAGTTTTTGATGTAGTGTTCCATGATTCATTGTTTGCGTATAACACCCAGTGCTCCATGCAGTACGTGCCCTCTTTAATACCCATCACCGGGCTAACCCATCCCCCTACCCCCCTCCCCTCTAGAACCTTCAGTTTGTTTCTCAGAGTCCATAGTCTCTCATGGTTCATCTCCCCCTCTGATTTCCCCCCCTTCATTCTTCCCTTCCTTCTATCTTCTTCTTCTTCTTTTTTTTTTAAACATATAATGTATTATTTGTTTCAGAGGTACAGGTCTGTGATTCAACAGTCTTACACAATTCACAGCGCTCACCATAGCACATACTCTCCCCAGTGTCTATCACCCAGCCACCCCATCCCTCCCATCCCCGACCTTTTGAAAGAAATATTTCTTCTTCTTTTTTTTTTTTTTTTGGTCAGCTACTTACTTGAAGTTTTTATAAAGCCCAGTTTGGAAGCTATCATCCTCAGCCCTCACCTTTAATTTGGAGCCTGTCACCAACTGTTACTAGATAGCTCTATTCTTGGCCCCCTTAGGTGTCAACAAGTGAGGATATTCTTCTTAGGTCCTTACACTGAGGAATAGGCTCCCAGTTCTGCAACCTGGAGCAGCAGAGCCTAAGGACATATGTGGAAGTCATACCTGTATCAGAAAATGTAGAATATTTGTCTTCTGCACTCCTGGGACCTTTCAGTGACCTCTGAACTATAAGAGATACCTGGGGCCACCACTCACATTTAACCAGAACTCTTGGGGCGCCTGGGTGGCTCAGTTGGTTAAGCGTCTGCCTTCAGCTCAGGTCATGATCTCAGGGTCCTGGGATCGAGCCCCGCATTGGGCTCCCTGCTCAGCGGGAAGCCTGCTTCTCCTTCTCCCACTCGCCCTCCGTGTGTTCCCTCTCTTACTGTGTCTCTCTCTGTCAAATAAATAAATAAAATCTTAAAAAAAAAAAAAGAACTCTTAATGGGATTTATCACCTACTGAACTTCCCTGAACTAAAATGAATTCCATACATGATTCAGAAACTATTGGAGATATATATAGATATAGATATATATCTTATATATTGTATAAAGTATAATATAAAATTGGTTAATAGACTAGATATATATATATATATGAATATTATACATAATATAATATTGGTTAATAGACTGGATAAAAGTATAGAGGCAAATATACACAATATTATTTTATACATAATATATATTATATATTGTATAATGTATAATATGATATTGGTTAATAGACTGGATAAAAGTATAGAGGCAAGTAAACACTAATAATGAAGTAGCAGAAAGAGAAATTAAGAAAACAGTCCCATTTACACTGTACCAAAAAATAATAAAATCCCTAGGAATAAACTTAACAAAGGAGGTGAAAGACCTGTACTCTGAAAACTATAAAACATAGATGAAAGAAATTGAAGATGACACAAAGAAATGGAAAGATATTCCATGCTCATAGATTGGGAGAACAAATACTGTTAAAATGTCCATACTACCCAAACAATCTACAGATTCAGTGCAATCCCTATCAAAATACCAATAGCATTTTTCACAAAACTAGAACAAGTAATTCTAAAATTTGTATGGAACCAGAAAAGATCCTGAATAGCCAAAGCAATCTTGAAAAAGAACAGAACTGGAGGTATCACAATCCTAGATTTCAAGGTATACTACAAAGTTGCAGTAATCAAAAAAGTATGGTACTGGCACAAAAATAGACACATAGATCAATAGAACAGAATAGAGAGCCCAGAAATAAATCCACGATTATATGGTCAGTTCATCTCCAACAAAGGAGGCAAGAATATGCAATGAGGAAAACACAGTCTTTTCAATAAATGGTGCTGGGAAAACTGGACAACTACATGCAAAAGAATAAAAATAGACCACTTTCTTACACCATACACAAAAACAAACTCAAAATGGATAAGAACTTAAATGTGAGACCTGACGTCATAAACATCCTAGAAGAAAACACAGGCAGTAATTTCTGACATTGGCAGTGGCAACATTTTTCTAGATATGTCTCCCCAGGCAAGGGAAAAAAAGCAAAAATAAACTATTGGGACTATATCAAAATGAAAAGCTTCTGCACAGCAAAGGAAACAATCAACAAAACTAAAAGTCAACCTACAGAATTGGAGAAGATATTTGCAAATGAAATATCCAAAAAGAGTTAATATCCAAAATATATAAAAAAAGTATACAACTTAACCCCAAAGAAACCAAATAATCCAATTAAAAAATGGACAGAAGACATGAATACACATTTCTCCAAAGAAGACATACAGCTGGCCAACAGATATATGAAAAAATGCTCAACGTCACTCATCATCAGGGAAATACAAATCAAAAGCACAATGAGATATCACTTCACACCTGCCAGAATGGCTAGAATCAAAAACACAAGAAATAGCAGGTTTTGGGGAGGATGTAGAGAAAAAGGAACCCTCATGCCCTGTTGGTGGGAATGCAAACTGGTGTAGCCACTGTGGAAAATAGTAAGGAGGTTCCTCAAAATATTAAAAATAGAATTATCATATGATCCACTAATTCCACCACTGGGTATTTACCCAAAGAATATGAAGACACTAATTCACAAAGATATATGCACCTCTATGCTTATTGTAGCATTATTTACAATAGCCAAATTACGAAAGCAAAGTGTCCATCAGTAGATGAATGGATAAAGAAGATGAGGTGTACATATATATGTATATACATACACATGCATATACACACATACAATGGAATATTACTCACCCATAAAAAAGAATGAAATCTTGCCATTTGCAATGACATGGATGGATCTAGAGGGTATAATGCTATGTGAAGTAAGTCAGTCTGAGAAAGACAAACACCATATGATTTTATTCATATGTGGAATTTAAGCAACAAAACAAAGAAAAAAAGAGAGAACTAAAAAAATAAGACTGTTAATTATAGAGAACAAACCGATGGTTACCAGAGGGGAGGTGGGTGAAGGGATGGATGAAACAGGTGAAGGGGATTAAGAGTGCACTTATTGTGGTGGCGCCCGGGTGGCTCAGTCGGTTAAGCGTCTATCTGGCTCTTGATTTCCGCTCAGGTCATGCTCTCAGGGTTGTGAGACTAAGCCCCATGTTGGGCTCCTCGCTGGGTGCGGAGCCTGCTTAAAATTCTCTCTTTCCCTTTCCCTCTGACCCTCCTCCCCCAATCATTCTCTCTCTAAAATAAAAACCTTTTTTAAAAAAAGCACACTTATTGTAATGAGCACTGTGTAATGTATAGGATTGTTAAATCACTATATTGTACACCTGAAACTAATATAACACTGTATTTATTATACTATTTCAATTATACTGGAATTAAAAAAAAGTATAGAGGCAAAGTATTTGTCAATGCTTTAACATAGAATTGCATATAATACCTATCTTATAAATAAAATAACTTACATTATGAATTTATTTGTTGTATTTTAACTTAGTCTATTAGAAGGCTGAGAGATAAAGAAGCATTTCACTGATACCCCATCTTGACCAGGTTAGTTACTACCAGTTATATTCCAATATAAGTTTAGCTTCACATCAATAATTCAATACCTACATGTTCACCTGTATTACCCAAAATTTACTAATATTCTCATAGCTTCATACTTTCCAACTTAAGAACTTTTGGCAGAACTAAACTTTTGTTAGAAACTCAAAACATATACCACTAAGTCATAACTGCAAAAAGAATACAGATTACAACTACTTAAATGATATATATAAATCTTTTTATGACAAATTATAACCTTGTTCATTGAACTGGAATTTACTCTTATCAAATATTACTTCATGTAAGTGGGCTCTTGGCTGGGGACCAGAAACATTTTTGTTACAGGGAGATATTCATTGTAGTGGTATTCACTAAAAAAATTTGATTTGAATGAAATATGTATTTTATGTGTGCTCTAAATCACAGACCTGAGTGAGGACAAGAATGCACTAAATGTGACTGGGACCTAATGACAAAACTTGGAGTGACAGAGGACAAATAGAAACTGGAAAAAAAAAAAAAGAAATCACAAACCTAAAACTAATATTATACTGTATGTTAACTAACGGAATTTAAATAAAAATTAAAACAAAACAAAAAAAACCCCACAAAGGCTTGTGAAATAAGGATGCTAATCAAATAACAACCAAATGTTCAATGCTTTTGAAGCTTTGTATGAACACTGTATGGACATTGAGATATTTAAAAACGTTCTGCTCTTTGAGAATGCATACATAGACAGAAGAGGTGTCTGTTACTATTTCTGAGGTACATGCCTGAATTAAGTCATAAAATGTAAGAGGTGTCTACCCTATGAGGAACAAAGATGGGTTAATTTATATAAACATTATGTAGGGGCCATTCTTTTCTTTTCTTTTTTTTAAGATTTTATTTATTTGAGAGAGAGAAAACACAAGTGGGGGGAGGGGCAGAGGGAGAGGGAAAAGCAGACTCCCCGCTGAGCAGGGAACCCAACTCGGGGCTCAATCCCAGGACCCTGGGATCACAACCTGAGCCCAAGGCAGACAATTAACTGCCTGAGCCATCCAGGTGCCTGTAGGGACCTTTCAATTGCCTGCTCTTGATAACATGACAAATATTCTAGGACCTTCCTCTCCAAATCACAAGGTCATGGAGTCCAAATCCATTTCTTTAACCACACTAGTGACTCGAATCCCCTTCTTTGCTGGTAAGTTTCCATTTGGCCTTCCAGATTTCCCTTCTACTCTGTGCAGGAAGTCTGACCTGGATGGGAAAGGGTGCCATATACCCTGGTTTACCTGGGATAATCCCAGTTTATATGGGCATCCTGGTCAGTTTAGCATTTGTCTCAGAATGTTCCTTTAAAAACAAACAAACAAACAAGCAAACCAGATTTTATTTTTTAGGACAGTTTTAGTTTCACAACAAAATTGAGTGGAAGGTACAGACATTGCCTCTCTGCCCACTGTCCTCACACACGCACAGCCTCCCCCAGTACTGACAGCCTCCACAGAGTGGTGCATTCGTGACATCTGTTAATTGACTGGCACATCATGATCACTCAAAGTCCATAGCTTACATTAGGGTTCACTCTTGGTGTTGCATAGTCTATGGATTTGGACAAACCGATAATGACATGTATCTGCCATTACAGAATCATACAGAATGGTTTTGTTGCTCTAAAAATCCTCTGTGCTCTGACTATTCAACTCAGCCTCCCCCCAACCCCAGGTGACCACTGATCTTTTTACTGCCTCTGTGGTTTTGCCTTTTCCAGAATATCAAATAGTTGGAATTATGGAGTATGAAGCCCTTTCTGGTTGTTGTTTTTCACTTAATAATATGCATTTAAGTTTCCTCCATGTCTTTTCATGGCTTGATAGCTCATTTCTTCTTCGTGCTGAATAATATTCCATTGTCTGGATGTACTAGTTTATTGATCCATTTACCTACTGAAGGACTTCTTGGTTGCGTCCAGGTTCTGGCAATTAACTATGAATAATGCTTCTATAAACATCTGTGTGCAGGTTTTTGTGTGGACACAAGTTTTCAACTCCTTTGGGTAAATACTAAAGAGTGCAATTGATAGATTGTATGGTAAGAGTATGCTTGGTTTTCAATGTTATTTTTTAATGACATAAAATTATGAATAGTTGTATTAATATGAGTCCGGGCATGTTTGCCTTTCTGGCTTCCATAGTCTTATCTAGCAGTGTGTGATATGCCTGTGAAGAGAACAAAGTTCTCACTTTAATATATGGTTACCTTTGAAAGATGACTAGTGATAAATAGCTTCTCTCTCTGACCCCTTCCAGACTCCCTATGAAGGGAGTACTGTCACTGTTCCATTTTACATAAGGGGAAATCACAGAGAGACAAGGTAACTTACTGTCCATGGTGTCACCTTTTGTAAATGGTCAAGCCAAGAACTGAACCCAGGATTTTAACACAGATGACGTGTATGTTCTTAACCCCTATTATACATAGTTTCTCTAGACTGACATATTACTTTTTCTGTGAATACCTGGATTCTGTAAATACCCAGATAGCAAGAGAAAAAAAAGTGAGAAACCAAAGATACTGGTATTGTTTTTAATTACTGGGAAGCAAAAACCTAACTGGAATGTGAGTTTAAAGGAATAATTGAACATTCATCATTTTTGAGATGCCTACTGGGTGGGTGCCACAAATTCTAAAGGAGCAGGGGACTTGAACACAAAGTTCAACACAAAGCTCTGGCACTTTTCCTTTTCTACATGTCAGTCCTGGGCTGGTCACCCCTTCCCCCTCTTCTTTCTCAAGCAGACATCACAGGCTAAGAGTACACTTAGTGGGGTAAAAGGAGAAGTCACTTAATTTTTATGACCACACTAGAAAATGTTTATACACTTTCACGAGGCAGATTGAATGCTCTGCAGTTTGGCGTCACGTGATGTCTCTCTCCCAAAGAAACACAAGAGAGTGAGGTTCACTCCAAAGCTGTGCGCTGCAAGGAGCACTTCAAATGGAGCTAGCTTTTGCAGACCTGGAGTTTTTCCATCAATCATCAGGGATGCTAAAGGGCTGATTTATACCTCTAATGGGTATGCCTTTCATCAAGGTCCAAAGTAATTGATTTAGCGGCTGTTTCATTTATAAGACTGTTTATGATTACAGGCACATCCACAAAATAAAAAAACATTCTCCCAAAGTGAAACTAATGCAGGAAGCGTGTGATAGACACCTGACCTTAAAGAGTAACTTTGCATGATGAATGAGCTCCCATTATTTCTGCCTTGTCTGCTTCCCCCACACACCCTTTTCAGCATCTTCTCTAGGCTGTTATTCAATTCTGAGAGTGATAATTAGGACTGACAAAAAGCTGGTTTGGGTTTTAAACTAACAAATTGGCACTACATCAAATGATTTCTAGTTCTACATATCAGCAACACACTACTTCATTTTCTTTCTTTTTTTTTTTGTGGGTCTTGGTAATTATAATACTTTAAAAAAATTTTTTATTGTTATGTTAATCACCATACATTACATACTACTTCATTTTCTTAAACTGTGTCCCAACCACATTTGGGATATATGGCCTCCTTGTGATTTCCGCAATCCATGAAATGGGTTAAAAACTTGCCCTACCAATTCTTCACTTTGAGAACTCAGGCTCCTCTTGGAATAACTCTTAGCTTTTGCATTGGGTACAACATTGTCCAATGATCTAGTTTCTGTAATTAACAAAAGAAAATATTTGGTAGCATGTTTTAAAATAATAATATGAAAACAGTATCATATTTCCCCTATTTAAGGGTTACAATACAGCAGACTCCTGAACTCACAGAACTGACATCAATCCAATAACTTAAAATGCAAAATCTCGTAGTAGGAAAGGATCATACATTTTTTTGAATATTTAGATTTATTCATCTATGTGCTAAACAGGGAAATAGTCAAAGGAACTAGACACTATAAAGTGATTCCAAAATAGGATACCTAACGAGGTTCTTTCGTCTTTTCAATTAACCACTGTCTTTCCTATAGGAAGTTACCATTATATGAGCCCTGAGTCAGGGGGATAATTCATCTAGTTTTCAGGAAATTTCCTTCTTCTTCTTCTTTTTTTTTTTTTGATAGGAAACAAACGTAAAAATTGGCTTTTAAAAGTGGTTGTTATTTGTAGGCTCTCCAGATAATGACTCCCAGCAAATCCACATGGCCTAGATGAAAGAGGTGACTTATATAAGAATTCAGTAAATGTGCTACATTCTCTGGCAAGCCTATTTTTAATTCCCACAGCCCTTTTCTTTAGTATTTGGGTCAAAATTCAATTAACAAAGGGAACTTTTCTACATATTCTCCACTTTGGGAACCCTGAGTACTAGAAAATTAAAGATTTATTGAAGTAGGCTTGAGAGATATTTCTATTCAAATGTATTATCTCCACTGGGGTTTTGAACATGTGTCTTTATTAAGAACTCTAGTGAATTTTTCTTTATAATGAGCAAAATTCTGAATAGAAAATAAATCAAAATTGCTTTTATTAAATCCTTTAATTTCTTAATCAAAACATTTAAGATATTATCTGCTGGCTGTTTTAACTGGTACCCACTGCGGTTGAAGCCCCTCAATCATTTTGGTTTTGAAAGACAGGAAAAAAAAAATAAAAGGAAGGCAGCAATATGTTAGTTGATAAAATAAACAAATAATAGTCTTAATTGTGTGGTTATGTTTGGAAGCTTTTTGTTCTACTTAAAGTGCAAGTACCTTGAGGGCAAATACTATAGTATTTTTATCTATTTATATCTCCTATAAAACTTTCTTACTCTATTTCTTACTTTTTTTATCTATTTGTACCTCCTTTAAAACTTTACAACTTTCATGAACTGTTACATTGAATTTTTATTGTTACCTTGAATTCCATGTAGAGGTGGACATTCTAACATGTAATTAAACCTCCAAGAATTTATAGTGGGTATCTAGGGACATCAGATCTTGTCCTGTAGCCTTAAGAAGGTTAAACACTTTGGATCATAGTTTTCTTACTTACATAGTTTTAGCTTATCTTTGAAGTTCCAAATTTTAAATAATTCTTAATTTGTGCTGAAGCATCTGAGTTTCTCTTGGAAATGTCTGTTAGCAAAATACTTAACCAAACTGAAACCATATGAGCTCTAGGCGGTAATATTTCTTTTCTTTTTTTTTTTTTTTTTAAAGATTTTATTTATTTATTTGAGAGAGAGAGAGAAACAGCATGAGAGGGGATAGGGTCAGAGGGAGAAGCAGGCTCCCCGCCGAGCCGGGAGCCCGATGCGGGACTCGATCCC
Source organism: Halichoerus grypus (assembly GCF_964656455.1). Lineage (NCBI taxonomy): Eukaryota > Metazoa > Chordata > Mammalia > Carnivora > Phocidae > Halichoerus > Halichoerus grypus. The sequence goes on from NC_135714.1 coordinate 183,623,361, forward strand.
AGGACTCCGGGATCATGACCTGAGCCGAAGGCAGTCGCTTAACCAACTGAGCCACCCAGGTGCCCCATAGGCGGTAATATTTCTTTACTGCACAGAGGTGGCATTACCCATAGAGCTTCCTGTAATGGTTTTAATATATGTCCACAAATTCTTTGACACTTCTCCCTTTAAAAGGTAGAGGCTCATTTCCCTCCCTGAGTATGGCTGAAGTAACACTGTTACTTCATAAAAAGTGTAGCAGCTTCTTCCTCGCTCTCTCTTTTGGATGGCTTGCATTGGGATAAGCTAGCTCCCATGTCAGCAGGACACTCAAGTTGCCCTATGTGTTCACCTGGCAAGGAATGGATGCTCCTGCCAGCAGCTGGGTGAGTGAGTCTTATCAGAAACAGATTCTCCAGTCCTAGTTACACCTTTAGACATCTTAACTGCAACCTCATGAGAGATGCTAAGCTAGAATCAACCAAACTCCACCTGCATTTCTGATACACAGAAACTGTGAGTATAAATGCTCACTGTTATTTTAAGTTGCCAAATTTGGGGGTTATTTGTCATGCAGCAATAAATAATACACTTACCTATGTATTTAAATGAGGAACTTTTGTAAACACCAGCAAAACTGCAGCTAAACTAAAATTCATCTATTTCCTAGAGAACTAGGTTTTTGAAAGTCCTTTAAAAGACTATTTCAGGTTTAAAGACATTAATATACTCTTAAAATCACAAATTCCCCTGCTACAGTTAAACAGCATTTCCTTTTGTGGCCAACCTAATGAAAATGGGCAGAAAGCTGGCCTGTCTTCTTCATTATTATTCTTTCTTCATTCTTTGCAGTTAAGCTTTCTGCTTGGGTTGATGGTCATCATTTATTAATTTGTGTTTATTGAGCTTCCCTGTATATTTTAAGTCAAAATAGGAACCATATATAGCATAATAAAAGTTAATTTCTACTCTTAAGGAATTAAGATTTTCCACAAAGAATGATGTGAGCATACACAGTCAGACATATCGTATTCATACCATATTGATATACACAGAGATAAGGTAATGCAACAAAAGGAATACCTTACTGTAATTAAATATTTATAATATATAGTATCTTATTTAATCCTCACAGTAATACGATGAGGCATAAAATAAGCATTTCACTAGTTGGTGGTATTATTTCTTTTGAAAATAAGTATTTTTCTGGTTATACATGTATTTTAGAGACTTTGATAATACAGAAAGATAACCCTTGTGCAGTGTTATTGTAAATCATCCAGCAAGCTGGCTTAAGAATTATGTGATATAGTTAATGTATCTTAATGCATTTAATTCTGTGGCTTCATTAGCGCCTACCAGGAAGTGCTACTGAACACAGGCAGGACAAGTCTGTTACTTGAGAACAGTGAAAACAGAATCTAATGTATCAGACCGATTTTTTAAAAAATCATACAGTAGAGAGAAAACTGGCCATCTTTTAAAACTTTTGTTGTTGTTGCTATTGTAGTTTTGCCTTTTATAATACTATGTTGTTGCAGATCTTTCTCAAAAGTGTTAACAAGGGGATCCTCCAGAAATACCATAGAAAGAAAACAGAAGATTTTTTAGCCACTCATATTATTGAGGAACATGTAGTAGACATGTCTCTAGGGCAATTTCTTAAAAGTAACTTTAAAGTAAGCTGAGTTAATTTGAGTAAGCCCTTAGCTTCCAAACCAAATTCAAACCCTACATACTTTTACTTATGAAGTGACAATTGGAAGATTTTTTTTTCAGATTAGAATCTTATTCCATATCAAGCTGTTTTACTAAACTTGAAAATTTGGAATTTAAACCAATCAAAATGCAATTACAGTTGTGTTTTTCTTGATAAATCTCAAGAATTTATCTTGAACATATATATCATAAATCTTATGTTTGTGTGTGTGTGTGTGTGTGTGTGTAACGTGTGTGTGTGTATGTATGGTTTTTTTTTTTTAGGCAACAGTTAGAGTATCACATAGTCTTTTGACAATACTTTGATGATGCTGTGTAAAGATTATTTACCATAAAATCACTTGGACTCAAGTGATTGATCTGTTTAAACATCGTATGCTAAAAACTGTTTCGAGTTTCTTGAAATTACATAGGCATATAAATTAACTATATAGAAAACAGACACAACAGAAGTACTGAAAGTGAGGATCACAACAGAGAAATGTTTTCAGAGTCCTGTAACTTATGGTGATTATTTTATAAAACTAGGGGGAAAAAAAGAAGAAAAGAGAAATCGCAGAAGTTGGTTAGTCTTGGGTCTTTGCTTGTATCGTTTGTTTAGAGCCCTGAAAGCCTGGAGAGAAGGAGTGAGGCTAACGAACTTGGCTTTCAGACCAGAACCCGTCCCTTGAGGAGACTGTTGGGTTATTTCCCATATTGCAAGAAGGGATAATGTGATACACAGAAAAAACTTTTTCTTGCTTCCAATAGTCATACTAAATTGCACAATACTTTATAGCACTTCTCAAATACTTAAACATGTTCTGGGACAAATAATTTTATACGTACACAGAGAAAATCTCAGAAGGCCATAAATGCTGCTCTGTTTCATAAAAGGAGGCTGATGAGTGGGTGGTTTCTGAGGCCTGATCACAGGTAGAGACATAAATGAAGTGGGCTGTCAGTGAACAATTCTTGGTAAATAATTGGTCTTTCATGTGAAGACAAACAGCTGCTGGAACTCTTTGGAAAATTCTAAAGAGACTTAAGAATTCATAAAAAACGAACTTGTGGCATTATCACATACGAAGGTCAGGACAGGATATTCTCTGGGAAAGGTAAACACTAAGGGAAAAATTGTCTTCTTGTATCACATTTTAAAACACACAGTGGTTTATATTTATTCCAATTTAAAGTAAGAAAATGGCTCTTATCAAACACTTAAAACATAGTATTGTAAGGCAATGAGGAGGGTATTAAAATTATGAAGTACAATTCCTAATCTCAGTGAATTTGAGATTTAAGAGAGAGAAAAAGACATTTACATGCACATTTCACTAATGATTCAAGAAACTGAAAGGTGATGTTTGACTTTAAGAGGGTCTAGCTTTTTACTTAAGAAAGGCTTGCCTGCACTTAGACCATAATTCTATGAAGATCAGTTGACCTCCACTTAAATGTTCAAGATGTGGTATAGTAGAATATCCAAAGGCTCACAACATTGTTTACATAAATGTATATATTACTATTCGTAACTCAAAAGCCACCGGAGCCAGCTTATTAGGTTGGACAAGCAATTATTTGCTCCCAATATCTTTCCTCCACTAAGTCCATTAAAAGAGCCTGCCAAATTAGTTACGTTTAAGTAATAAAAAAAGGTAAAATTGGGACTTCCAGGCATTCCCATCTCTGATTAGTTAGGTCAGGGCTTCTCAAACCGATTATGCATCAGAATCACCTGCTGGGCCCTGCTCCCAGAGTTCTCAGATTCAGCAGGTCAGCAGATTTAGGGCGGGGCTCCAGAGTTTCTATTTCCTCGAAGTTCCCAGGTGTTGTGGCCATTGCTGCTTTGGAGACCCTACTTTCAGAACTGCTGCACTAGAAGAATAAGCTGGTTTGGTTGTAGTTCTGAAAACGGAATCAGTGGCTGGAGTCTGGTGAAGGAGAGAAAGGATGGCATGACATGCTACAGAACTAGGTGGTGTCCAGGTCATACAAGAGCTTGTCATTTATGGGAAGCACCGAGCATCTCTACGTGGGGTTTTTTTTAGGTAGATGCGTGATGACGTGATCCCCACTTTGGCTACTCGGAAGAGAACGCAGGGGGAAAGAAGAGGGCCAGAGACGGCATTAGCGGGTAAGAGATGAGAGTTTAGGAAAGAGAAAGGACTTGTTCAGGCTGCAGTGATGGGATGGGATGAAGATGGGAGAAGTGGTCAACCCTAACTTACATTTTGGAGGGAAAATCATCAGTGGACATTTCGTAATGGATTGATTGTGGGAGTTCAGGAGAGATGGCTGCCAAAGAAGACGGTCAGCCTCCTGTCCTGTGAGGCTGAGTGGATGGAGTATTGCAGGGAGAGAAAGCTGCAGGGGGCTAGGACTAGGTGGTAGCAGGAGCCAACTTCGGTTTTGGACAAGCTCAACCAGACTTTTTTAAACTGATGGTTACAGACACACGGAGGTCAAAAGAGAGGTCTGAGCTAGTATAAATTTGCTGGGGCCTGAAGCTAGGGAGAGGAGTCCTCATGGTGTGAGAGTAGGACATGGGAAAGGAGTGGGCCGGGGACTGGATGCTGGTCTCTGAGGGTTGGTCAAGAAGAAGTCAGCAGAGCACGCTGACCAGGACCAGTCAGAGCAGAAAGAGAGAAACCAGAAGGCTGTGATGTCACACAGGCAGAAAGAAGAGATTTTAGAACTGAGAGGGGCATTCTGGAGATGGGAGGGGTACTATAAGATGAGAATGAAAACGTGATCATTTGATATAGCAGCATGGAGGTTGAGGAAGTGGCTGAAAAAAATCGGTCCAGGTAGATGTGGAGACCTGGTGGGAATGGGAAGTTGGGCTGGAGTGTGTTGAAGAGAAAGGGCAGAGAAGGAAGCCAAGACAGTTGTTAACGGAATCATTAGTCCAGACATGGATTCACCCAATTCTATTTTAATTTTTTAAAAATATTTTATTTATTTATTTGACAGAGAGCACAAGCAGGGCGAGCTGCAGGAAGAGGAAGAGGGAGAAGCAGGCTCCCCGTGGAGCAGGGACCCTGATGTGGGACTCAATTCCAGGACCCTGGGATCATGACCTGAGCCAAAGGCAGATGCTTAACCCACTGAGCCACCCAGATGGCCCCATCCAATTCCATCTTAAACAGATAATATGCAAAAGGCATCTCAGCCCTGGGGAAAAGATGAAGAATAAGGCTCCCACCTTGGAGTGGCTCATTACAGTCTAGGTGGGAGACACAAGTAAACACCTTCTCCTTTCTCCCTCTCCCAGACTTTCCTCAAGCAAGTGTGACTTCTTGGAGTTGTGACTATCTGATGGTCTTGAAGAGCTTCCTAATTTTTTCATATCAAGACATACATAAAAAAAATGATAATATTGGTACAGAACATTGGGTTATCTAGAAGGGCTACTCAAGGCTGGGGCTGTATCCTAGAAAAACTCATCACTGTCCTTCGCTCCAGCCTGCAGGATAAATAGAATCTCAGTCATCCTCAGACAGATCCCACCTGTCATCACCTCAACCTGTGGTCAGTTCTATTCACATCTAGGTTCTTCTCATCAACATGATAGTTCAAAAGGCCCGGGGGAAAGAAAAGACTTCCAGAAATAATGATATTTCTGCTGAATTTTTGGGTGGCCTGACTTTGGGGTATTTTTTATACATATGTTTTATGATCAGGAAATAGTACCACTACTAATCTAAAATCTTTCTGATACACATTATTATTTAAAAATCTTTTTATATATTCTTGTTATTTATACTGTCACAACTTACTTCTTGAACTAAACTCTAAGATCCTTCAGGATGGGACCTATTTCTTTTTGTTCTCCCTATGCCAGTGTAGTTATCTTTCATTTTGTAAGTGATGCTTATGATTAATACATACACAGATATGTAAAGTCCACATATGATGCCCAGGCTTTGTAGTACAAGAGAAAGGAACATTGCTTGATTACCCAATGTTTAAAATCAAGACTGATTTTTGCCTTTGGCTGGTAGACTCATCTGATACTAAAAGAACCTGGCAAAATCTGGCTGAGGTGGAGCTTTAGCAGACTATGCACACATACTCTGATTATTGATTATTAGATATTTAACTCAATACATGTGAACATTTGACTGAACACAAAGGTCTTCCTCACTAAACTTGGTGTTGAGTCTGTACCTCTTTTTTTTGCTTCACCTTCCATTAGTAGAATGTTGCATATTCTGTGAGCTCTGAGCAGTTATAGGTAATTGTTTTGAGGCCAACACATTCCAACCAGTCACCAGCTACCTTTCTACCTTTTTGCTAACTGGGGACCTTTCTCTTGTGTATCACGTTTCCGGGCCCCAGATCCCGGGTGTGCAACAACACACAGGAAGAGGGTGAGAGGCGATTGTCCAGTCTCGGAGGCGGGGGTGGGGTGGGGTGGTGAGGATTCCATACGTCTGTCTTTCCTTACTTTACACCTTTTCTATTTGTTGGTTTGCTTTACTTGTTTAACTTTTCTCCAGACTCAGACACAACAGCTGAAAACAACTATTCACGGCAACCTTCCTCACATGTACAGAATCATGAGCATGGACACAAGTCAGCCTTATACATAAGGTTTCCTCGCTCTGAAAAATGTTTACACATCGGAAATTAGGCTAAAATGAATAAAGTAGATATGAAATAAAGTAGATATCTATACAGATAAAGGGAAGAAAGTGCCAAAAGGGGCTTAAAAGAAGTCTCAAGGATAAATAAGCCGGTAGGAGAGAAGCCCACTCACTCATTTATGACTTGCTCTGAGTCAGGATCCTCTGGTCACAGAGGTTTCCGTGGATTCCTGGCTTCTTTATGCCAGATTCTGAGTAAACAGGTTCTCATATTGGTTATGCTGGATTGACGGTTTGTAAATAAGCTTAAACTTTTAATTTTTAATTTTTATTATTTTGTAAGTACCAAATTGCTGTTTTTCTACTGGCAAGTACCTAGTTTCGTTTTAGCTTAAAGTATTTATAAACAACAGAAGACAACCCAAGTGGCATTTACTTCTCTGAGTCAATCCTAATTCTGCAGCATAATTTTTAACAGAAATGATTTTGACTGCAATAAAAAAATACGTCCCTCTCTTGACAATTAAACTGAGGCCTTGTGAGTGGTGGTTACCTTTTTATTTTATTTTATTTTTTTAAAGAGTCTATTTATTTATTTGACAGAGAGAGCGAGCCCAAGCAGGGGGAGCAGCAGACAGAGGGAGAAGCAGGCTCCCCGACTCGGGGCTCAAGCCCAGGACCCTGGGATCATGACCTGATCCAAAGGCAGACGTTTAACCAACTGAGCCACCCAGGAGCCCCGGTGGTTACCTTTTTAAAAAGACGCTTTCTTTGCTTTCATGTGGAAAGTAATAACTGATAGGAGAAAATGTATCCTTCTCGTGGGTGGCAGTTCCAATTTTTAGGATTCCTTTTTGCTCAGTGATCTGATCAGGGCCATGAAGCCATGGCCTAGATGCATGAAGAACAAATTCTAAGCCTAATAGTATTTTAAGAAGTCTGACTCAGTAAAAGCTGACATTCTGAAGAAGGCTGAGAATAAAGCATGTCCAAACTCAGGACTTGTTAAGAGGATTCATATTGTTTTGTTAAAACAGCTATTTAGGGGCACCTGGGTGGCTCAGTCAGTTAAGCATCTGCCTTCGGCTCAGGTCATGATACCAGGGTCCTGGGCTCGAGCCCCGCATCAGGCTCCTTGCTCAGTGGGGAGCCTGTTTCTCCTTCTCCAATTCCCCCTGCTTGTGCTCTCTGTCAAATAACTAAATAAAGTCTTTAAAAAAATTAAAAAAATAAAACAGCTACTGTTTTGGAGGATCAAGAAGGACAGAGAAGGGGCGCCTGGGTGGCTCAGTCATTGGGCGTCTGCCTTCGGCTCGGGTCATGGTCCCAGGGTCCTGGGATCGAGCCCCTCATCGGGCTCCCTGCTCGGCGGGAAGCCTCCTTCTCCCTCCCCCACTCCCCCTGCTTGTGTTCCCTCTCTCGCTGTGTCTCTCTCTGTCAAATAAATAAATAAAATCTTAAAAAAAAAAAAAAGGACAGAGAAATCAATATGCCTGATTTTTGTCACTTAGCTGAATTCTGTTTACTATAGCATGTTTTCAAAGTTAAAATATCTGTGTCCTAATTCAGAAATGATGCAGACAGAAACATCAATAAACAAACAAACCCCCAGCCAAAAAAAAATTTTATATAAACCCTAAAACTCAGGATGTCCACTTTCTGTTTAAAAATACAATCTATTTTTTGAAATTTCTGAGATTTCAGAAGCACAAATATTTTTACAGACCAAAAAGAGTAAAATATTGATATTGGCATCAAGTCAGGCCTTGCTCCTTGTTTTAAGTGGCTTTAATAGTATCCTTTCTGTGCCTTATTCCTTTTTGTTAGTCTGTTCCTTGACATAATGCACTGAGAATGTAACCACAGTATAATGGGTGTAACTTCTGAAGATGAAGACTCAAACCATGCTAGGTTGACATCAGCATCCATAAAACAACAACAAAAATCATTTTAAACCGATGACTTAGCTTCAGCATTTTTAATGATCTCTAAATCACACACAGTAAAATCTTGAGTGACCAGAATGTTTGGGAAATGGAACATAAATTACATTTTTTCCTTAATGTAGCTTTAAATTTAATAAAGGAAAAAGTTACTTTCAGCCATTGTGGACAATCATTGTAAAGTGGATGGGATGTTTTCCTGCCTTAGCAAATAAAGCATAATGAACACAATGTAATCTTTCTGTCAAGACTTTGGTTCTTGCAGTACTTCCAGCTTCCAAGGATCCGAGCTGCCCACCCTCTGGTTTCAAGATGTACATGTGGAAGCCACAGAGCCAGCCCAGCCCACACGGTGTGCATATGTACCCTGGAAGCTGCTGGAAACAGTAAATATAGGTGATTTTCTTGGATTTGCCTTTTCTCTGCAGAGTAAATTATGGGTCACTTGATTAACCTATCAATTAACCTGGGCTAATTGATATTTTAGAGAATTAAGATAGTTTATTTAGAACAATGTATTTGAATATGATCTTTTTGGAATGATACTGAGTAGCTAGTGAAATTAACGCATAAGGGTGGTGGTGTGATTCTGCAATCTGTCCAGAACGTTACAACAATGAGATCTCTATTTCTCCTCCTTGAAGGCAGAGAAATGGATAAATCACTTCTATAGAATGTCTAGAGCACTGTGATTCTTGAAAAAAAAAAAAATTTAAGTGAAATAACTAACTGAATTTAATTGTATTTTTAAAGAAAAGATTGTAGTATTTTTCATATAGCACTTATTACTTTATAAATAATTGAAAAAAGTTTTTTTGTTGTTGTTGTCTGCCTTATTATTAAATACATGAGAAATTCTTACAAAATAGCCTTCTCCTACCAATAATTTTCTTTGCGATGAAGAATAAAAATTTTCTAAGACCCAAACTGCTCAAAGGGGGAATTTAAAGCCGCAGAGGGAAATGGGTCTCCAATTTGTTACAATGGGTCCTTTATATCTTGTCTTCCCCCATTTAAAACATGGCTTTATTTAGAATATATAAAACAAAATGCACAGCAACTCAACCTAAATGGTCCAGAACGACTTATTCTCCTTCCTTACCTAGCATCAATTTGTCACTACCTACAAACACATGGACTTTATTAGACTCTACTTTAGAGCAGGAAACTCATTATAAGATCGTAGCAAGCCCAGAGTTGGTCAGACTCAAAACATTTTTCAAATGCTTCCTCTGTGTCCCAGGCACTGCTCTAGTACTGGGAAAACAATAATGAACAGAACCAGAAAATCCTCTTCTCTCACAAAGCTAACTTTCCTGTTGGGTAGACTGTCTAAAACCATGAAGAAAAGTAAGCTGATGTCATATTCAGGTAAATGTGAGGAAGAAGAGAAAATAAGGCCATGTGCTGGTGAGTGATGGAGTCTTGGAGAGGGCGGAGAAGGTGTCTCTATCCAAAGTACTCAGGGAAGTGAGCTCTTGGGGAGGTGATATTTGAGTTGCCACCTGAGTACTAAGGAGAGAGCCCTGCACAGATATGGGGAAGCAGCGGGAGCTCTGAGTGCAAGGTCCTTGGAATGAAAAGGAGTTTGGTGTGCTCAGAGGACAGAGATAAGCCTAGAGTCACTGTGGCATAGTGGAAGAGGGGCAGGATAGAAGGGATAGAGGTCAGGGAGCAGGGCACATGCCAGACCTGTAAGCCCTTGTGGGCATTTTATGTTGATTTATAATGGGAAGCAGCTGGGAGGTTTTAAGCAGGAAGAGTAGCTTGATCTGATATGTGCTTAGAAAAATTACTCTGTGCAGAGGATAGACCGCAGGGGCAGGAGAGAAGGCAGACCAGTGGAGATACTGGGAAACAATGGTAACTTGAACTGGAGTTATGGAAGGCAACTATCGATGGTCTCCAAACAAGAATAAGGAAAGGGGAAAATATCAAGAGATTTTTGTAGGTAGAGTTGGCATGACTTCCTCAAGCATGCATTGGATGCGTCATTTGAAGGAAATCGAATCAAGGATGGCTTCTTGGGTGTTTGGCTTGAGATACTGGCTGGAAACTGGGTGTATAGGGGATAAGAAACCAAATTGTCCTGCTCCTGTCTTGTTAAGCATGAGATCCTTGTTAGATAACCAAAGGGAGATAAGTCCTAATTACAGCTATGTTTTATTAATACCGGCTATGTTCCAGACACTGTTCTAAGCCTTTTTAAGTGTAATAACTAATTCTTTCTTTTCAACTAGAGCTGGAAGTACAGGCAGCTAGTATGACTGCTAAGGTTATAATAAATGGCATAATCCAAATTAGCCCACAGAAAACCTGGCTCAGGAGTCCTGGCCAGTTGTCACTGTGCTAAGTTGAATGAGGAGAGGCAAGTGTGTGTTCAAGGGCTAGAGATCTAAGCTTCACATATACAGTTTAGAGTCATCAGCCTATAAGGTATTTTTAAAACCATGGGACAGGATGAGATCTCCCAAAGAAAGCATGCAGACAGGGCTGGAGACAGTGTCTTGGGCCGTCAACAATTTAGGTCTCTTGAAGAAGAAAGAGCAAAGGATCATGAGAAATAGCAGCTGGTGTGATTGGATGAAATAAGGCAAATGGAAATAGAATCTTTTTAAACTTCATAGAGTTCAAATATAGGACTTTTTTTTTTTTTAAGTAGGCTCCTTGCCCAGTGTGGAGCCCAATGTGGGGCTTGAACTCACGACCCTGAGATCAAGACCTGAGCTGAGATCAAGAGTCTGACGTTTAACCGACTGAGACACCCAGGCACCCCTAGGACTTTTTTCTAAAGACAACCATATTCAGAGAATATGAAAACCAAGGACATGGGGGTCTAATATTTTCTTCTTTGAAATTCTAATATTTGTAGAGAAAACAAGGTGAGCACACAAGAAAATTCAGATAACTTCATGTTTACTATCAAGCCATTCGACTTTCTGATGTAGGGTGGAAGACAATTAAGGGAGGGTTGTCTGAACTCTGACATTTTTGAAAGCATATTTTAAACTAACATCCTGTCATTCCTCATGGTAAAGTCATCCCTTCCTCAACCTGATGAAAACCCCTATTCTTCATAAGAACGGGTCTCAAGAAGTATAGGATAACATATATCATATATTCTGCCCTAAGGAAAACACTAACAACAAACACTTGAACGAGCCAAATCTGGATCTATTGTTCCATAGAACCACAGCACTAGTCCATTTATCCACGTGATATAAAGTGCCACAGGTGCATGACAATATAAAGAAGCAAAATTAATCAATCATTATTCATTGGACCTATATCAAAATATGTATAATTATAACCTTATTAATTTCAAAAAAACCAATTTTTTGACAAGAGGATAGGTTTTCATAAACCCTTGTTTTTCAAATTATGAAAAAATACTTCATTTATGTAGGCAAAGCTTATTACATATTATACTTGAATTTTAGCTAGGAGATGAAAAGATATGCTATTCAGAATCCTTCCAAAAATTGCAAAGAGTGCATATTTCCAAAGGCTCATCTTTCTTTTGAAAATACAACTGAGTTATTTTCCTTCTGAAACTTTTAATAGGAGCTGGAGACCATTCATCTGAATCTATGAGGTATATTCCATTATTTGCTAAAATCCAGGGAAGGAGAATCTTTAATAAAATTTATTTTTCTAACAAATACCCAGTCCCAAGGTGAAGTTGCTTGATTACCGGATAGTATGGTTTACTATTGGGACGGCAGGTAGAATTGCAATAGTAGAAATTACAGTGTATCAATACATGTTATGATATTTGCTAGAGTAATTTAATATTTCAGACTAGGAAATGTAACAATTTTATTAACTCTCAAAAAGAGAAGTTCTATTTTTTCTCAATGCATGAGATTGGTTTGTGCGTTATAGTTAAGTTTATAGCTACTGAGACCTTACAGAGATAAGGCAGTCAAGATTAAGTAATTGTGTTGACCCACAGAGCTAAACTATATTCTATGGTGGGAATCTGCTGTGTGATTAAAAAGAACTGGACGAATCAAAAGACTGGCAGTGAAGACAAGCTCTGTCACTTACTAGCTAGCTACATGCTCTTGGCTTCAATCTCATCTTTTTTTGTTGTTTGTTTATAAGAATAACAACAGTACTTGCAGCATTGTTGTGATGATTGATTAAGAAATTTGAAAACACTATGAAGTATACCACCCAAATATAGACTGGTATTATTGCTATATGACATTAATAGTACCTCAAGAAGACAAAATCAAAACACTAATACTGGTGTCAAATTTGTCATTTTTTTCTAACATAATTTAGATGTATAAATCATTGGGTAGAAGTGAGTGATTTGCTAAATAATCACTAAAGATAAAAGAGATAAAATGGAAAATGTAAACAAAGTACATAAAAACAAAATCAATTATCTCTAGCCAAAGGCAAAAGGGAAAGTATAACCTTCTTCCTGGAGGAAAAAATAGAGATAGAATGAAGACTTGTTCAAATACTTGCTTGACAATACTTTTATGTAGAACTGAATTCCAGAATATTGTAAGAACATTTAATTTTATTGTATTTCTGCTATGCTAAAATCTTGATTATGTAACATATAAAAGGAGGTCTTTATTAAAGAGTATATGTGGATATATTATTTCTATAATACATATTAAATATTGGCAATATAGTTTTTGAGTTCAAGTAAAGATACTTTCGATTCAATAAGGATTGTTTTCAAATTAAATAACCCATTATCTGCCTCATTTCAGAATGATGAATTACCTCATTTGTAATTAAGGATGAATTCATTCATAGTTACATAAAATAATTGGTCCAATATTTTCAAAGGTCATGATACAGGGTATTAACATATTCTAGGAAATTTGTATTTTGTAATTATTTTTAATGCCTTGATTTGATTTAATAATCATATTAGCATCATGGATTGTAAATATATGGAAAAGTAAGGGGGAGGGTTCTGATGTCCCACCACATTGTTCAAATTTACTGCATATGTATCAGAGAATTTAGGAGGATATGACAAATCAAGAAAACTGAATTTCCAAGATAATGTGTATATTACAATATGTATATATATAATTATACCTACAAAGCACCTTCCCCATACATTTTGATAAAATAAGACTAGAAAGCACAAAGTTATGATTAACAGAGACAGATTCAGGACAATAAAGAAAAACTTAATATAGTATTAACTAAATGACTAAATTAAGCAGGAGTTCCTTAGCGTTGAGTCCCATTTTTTCAACTGTTACTGATATAAACTGCATGAAAAGAAATATTTTCCCATAATATTAACTGTATGCAATTTTTAAAGTTAAAACAGCTCAACAAAGGGATGAATGTAGTTTAAATGATACAGTAATTGGCCTCTAAGTCAGAGAGGACAAGGCACAGTATGCGACTCTTCTGGCCTCTGGTGACCACCTGTCTAGGGTAGAGTATTTATAAGAAAGAGTTGACGCATGTGAAGCATTTAGTAGGGTGCCAGCAAATAACAAGTGCTCAAGAAGTAGAGTATTTGTAATTCTCTAGTTTCAGTTTACCATTTTTCCCTTTTAGAGGGTCTGTTGTTAGGAATGATCATATCAGACAATAGATCACAGTTTAGTATTTGAGATGTTTCGTTCATATTTTTGTGTGTGTGTTTTTTTTTTTTTTTTAGATTTATTTATTTGCGAGAGCACACACATGCACATGAGTGGGAAGGGCAGAGGGAGAGGGAGAGAGACTCTGGAGCAGACTCCCTGCTGAGTGCCGAGCCTGATGCTAGGCTCGATCCCATGACCCTGAGATCATGACCTGAGCTGAAATCAAGAATTGGATGCTTAACTGACTGAGCCACCCAGGTGCCCCTTTGTGTGTATTTTTAAACCACACTTGTTTTCTGGCTTAAAACAGGGGAGAGATGCCCTATCCTTGTTTCAGTTTTGAAATACGGAGAGTGGATTGCTCTCATCCCCAGAAAATTTTAAGTATCAGAGATTATTTCTGATTTAATTTTAAAAGCCCATTTATACAAAAGTAAACCTAAATATAAAGCAGAGTTTCTTAACCTGCGACCCCTAGTTTTTGAACCCCTAAAATTGCATGCCGAATTTATTTGTGCATGTGCACATTTATTTATTAAGAAATAAATTTCTTTCATTAAATACACAAAGGGACTGTGATTCTCTCAAAATTAAGGATTATTGGTATAGAAAGTCTATAACGATTATAATTTATGATGTGTTTCATTTGTGGCTCATGGGCTCACACTCATTTCTTCCTTCTTTTCTTTTCCATTCACTTAACAAATATTGATTGAATGTCTATTATGTGCTTGGAGCAACAGAAATACAGCAGTGAATAAAACATGTAAAATCTCACTGTGCTCATTGGACTCATATTCTAGAGGGGGGAGATGGACAAAAAGCAAGTATAAAATATAAGATCAGCAAGAAAAGCAATTAATATAATCTAAGTTAGTAACAGGTGTTATGAAAGAAAGCAGAGATTGGGGTAGAGCATGATAGGTAGGTAAGATCCCAGATGGGGGCTCAGGGAAACCTCTCTGATGAGGTGTCCTCAGAGCAGACACCTGAATGAAGTGCAGGAGAAAGCCATCCACAAATCCTTTAAAGGCATTCCAAGTACCTTTTTAGGCTAGATTTCATCCTCAATGTTGTATATTGACTTTTTTCTTGCATATAGTCCTGCTTACTTTTTGTCACTCCTTGTTTTGGTTGTTTTCTCTTTCACAAGCCCAATAGATGTGAATTTCTACTCTCAATTTCCTCTCCTATTAAATGAGGGTGTTTGACTGGCTGATTCCTTAAGATGTTAACGCATCGTAGTGCCTATTCTTGTTTCCTTATTGTTGTAAACTTCACGTTTCAATGTTCTTCCAAACTCAGTAACAATCTGGGCTAAGTCATCAATTCTAAATTAACATCCATCAAAGATTCACAAAGAAGTAAAATGTATGCCTTTGCTTCTGAAGAGCTTAAAATCTGACAGTGACATACTTCTTGGAAAGAGCTCTATGGCTATATCCAATTGTAGGTGAACTATTCTTGTTCTTTGAGGTGGTTTTACCAGCACCTGAGTCTGTCTGAAGGTTTAGGGCTTCCCAAGCCGTGGCACTGACAAAGGCATATTCTCATGAAGCTATAGGGATACTCAGGATCCATAGTGCTCCTTTGAGACTCACTCTAGGGCCAACACTGTGTTTGGTAGGATCCGAGTAAAAATAATGAATATAAGATCACATTTCAGCAAAAATACTGTTTTTCATGTTGAACCAATTTCTCTAGCTTGTAATTGTAACACTCTCCAAAAGAAATTAGTAATAAACAGCAGAGAAGAAAAGAAAGGGAAGGAAAAGAAAACCCTCAAGAAACTGGACAGCTTCCCGCATGTGATCATAAATAGCAGGACCACTGGGAACTGTCCAGTCTCTATGGCCTTCTGTAAAACAGACCAGCCTGCAGACAGGGATGAAGTAGGTGAACCCGTAATGAAGCTGTGAGTGTCACTCGCACCTCAGGGGTGGGCATGTGCCGTGCGTGCCTCTAGCTTAAAGCAGGCTCTTGAACTCTAGCGTGCACGGGGATCCCCTGAAGGGCTTGTTGAGACATAGGTCTCAGGGGCCTCAGAAGTTTTGATTTCTAATAGTTCCTAGGTGATGCTGATGCTGTTAAGACCACATTTTGAGAGTCGCTCGCTTGGAGAATTCCCAGATAGTTCCTGACTGAAGCACCATGAGGGTGTCATGGTAGCTGGAATGTTGTAAAGAATCCTTGCGGAAGGGCTTGAAGCAGGGCAGTCAAGATGGTGAGTGTAGTAAGTGAAAAAGGCAGGCTCATCTTCCTGGTATGCAGCTGCCGAGATGCAAGTCACTTTTCAAACATTGTGCGGCTTTTAGGTTGGTGCCCCAGGGAGGAACAGGCCCCATCAAGGCCAGCCAAGAGCAGACTGATTGCATCTGTACTCGAAGTGTAAAGGCCCAAAAGTCATCCATCAAATTCTCTAATCACATGCGAACATGAGATCAGCCAAGTTGTCAGCCGAACAATCTTTCAATAAGTAAAATAATAAAATACCTAAACTTTAAGCCTTTCTATAAGACAGGTAGTATTTATTTTAGCAATAAGGACACACTTTAAATTTAAATATATAAGATCAAGAGGATACATCTGGCAAGTGTCTATTAAAGGAGTTAATTTGCTTTCACTCTGTGAATTCCAAACTAAAAATCATTTCCAATCATAAAGAATCTAAATACGATTGATGAACTATGACAAAACAAGAGTAAAGCCCTCCTTTTCTTCTATAAGGACATATTAAATATGAAGTAATACATGACAGGTTATAGGCACTACCCTATTTACAATTTAATTTACTACAATTTACTATCATACAATAAATTTACTATTTAATGCAGATACTAAGAAACTTTCACTTCATATTTTCAGGAAAAAATGTTTAAAAATACATAGCACTGGGTGTTATACACAGACAATGAATCATGGAACACTTACATCAAAAACTAACGATGTAATGTATGGTGATTAACATAACATAATAATAAAAAAATACTTAGCAAATATGGAGGACACTCTGGAAGATTCTATGTGATTAAAATGGCAAGAAAAGTGAACGGTTTGGTCAGGCAAGAGGTATGTAATGATCGACTTTATGTGTTCACTTGTCCAATCTATGGTACCTAGCTGTTTGGTCAAACACAAGTCTAGATATTGCTGTGGGGAAGATATATATATATATATATATTTTTAGATGTGATTAACATTCAAATCACTAGACTCTGAGTAAAGCAGATTATACTTCATAAGGTGAGTGGACCTCCTGCAATCAGCTTCCCAAAGAAGAAGGGCTTCTATCTCAACACTGCAATGTAGAAATCTTGTCTAACTTTCCATCCTGCTGCCTTGTGGAGTTTGGACTTAAAACTGTAACATCAACCTTTCCTGAGCTTCCAGCCTGCCCAGCCTACTATAGGATTTCAGACTCGCCAGTCCCCGTAAGCACACGAGCCAAGTCTTTAATATAAGTCTTTCTCTGTTTCTACCTGTGTCTGTCTTTCTGTCTTGTGTCTATCTCTGTGACTCTGTCTCTCTGTTGTTCTTTTTCTCTGAAGAACACTGACAAATATAGTACATATCAAAGTCAAGACTAAATCAGAGTAGAGGTGTTGAACTCTATTTTTAATAAAGTTCAATAGAGTTTAATAGAGTTCAGTAGTGACTATGGTGAATGCAACAATCATTTTTACTTTGACTACTTGAGAGTGATTTAATTTCCCTCTTAATCTCCATTGTCTCCACCCTTTACCCACCAGAAAGCAGAGATGCTTATTTGCTATTTATTACTGATATTTCTCTGAGGCACATTTACCTGTGCTTTCTATAATTTCTTTTGCTTGGAAGATGCAAGGAGAGGTGGATTTATGATTCCTCAGTGATTTGAGTGGTTTGAGAGATTGGATCGTCCACTATGGTGCTTCCTCCAGTAATTTCATGTTGTTAGCAGCCCTACGTGTAACTACACCAAGTGATTATTCTCACCAGAAAGTGATGGCTCATTGCCTGAGACAGGAACATCATGTACAAGGCTGCCGTTTACACAACTCCTGGGATTATGCAATGTGGTGTCGCCAATCAATTATGTTCACTGAATGGAAAAAAAGCATTAAAACTGCATGTCTTGGGGCGCCTGGGTGATTCAGTCAGTTAAGCGTCTGCCTTCGGCTCAGAACACGATCCCAGGGTCTGGGATGGAGCTGGCTATCTGCTCAGTGGGGAGCCTGCTTCTCCCTCTCCCTCTACTGCTTGTGCTCTCTCACTTGCTCACTCGCTTTCTATCAAATGAATCAATAAAATCTTTTTTAAAAAACTGCATGTTTAGAGCTTAAATGTTCTTAAATAGAAGTTATAAGATGGAGAAGGATTTATTGTCCAATCTGTGCAAGGCACTATGCCAGGTAACTTAGATATATAATCTTATTTGATTTTTTTTTAAAGATTTTATTTATTTATTTGACAGAGAGAGAGACACACAGCGAGAGAGGGAACACAAGCAGGGGGAGTGGGAGAGGGAGAAGCAGGCTTCCCGCCAAGCAGGGAGCCCCACGCGGGGCTCGATCCCAGGACCCTGGGACCATGACCTGAGCTGAAGGCAGATGCTTAACGACTGAGCCACCCAGGTGCCCCTCTTATTTGATTTTTAAACATGTCTGTAAGGTAGATGAAGAAGGAGGAGGAGGAGGTGGTGGGGAGGAGGAATAGAAGGATTCCCATTTTCTGGGTAAGAAAAACAAGGTCTAAGATTAATAAATGACCTGTTAAAGTCAAGCTGTTAGTAAATTAAAAGGCATGAATTTAAGTCCTATTTGATTCCAAAGCCTATATTCTTTTCTTACACTGGATTGCCTTTAGGTGAAAGACTCTGGCAGTGGAGAACATAGTTTTAATGCCATTGGTTCAATATATAGATATACCATCCTGATTTTTCTTAGAGAGGTATCTTTTCTAGACATTGGTCTGAAAATGAATCTGTAGCAGGTAAACCTAAAGTCAATATTTCATAACATTTGGACATACTATGGACCCAAAATTTAAATACTTAGTTGTATAAGTGTCCAAAATTGTAGCACAAATGGGTTAAGCCATCAAGATGTTTGGTTAGTACTATTTCCTTTGGGAAAGTGATGAGGGTTTCTCTGAATCTTGGGATTTCTTTTGCTTTGATATTTTCTGAACTCACGTTATTGTCCTATAAAACACTCATTCATCTACTCATTTACTCAGTCAATATTTATTGAACACTTATTTTTACCAAAAGTCTATATTTCATGTTTAGTAGAGTACAAAGATAAATTAGCTATAGGTTCTCCCCTTACAGTACTTTCAATCCAAAAAGAAGTTCTAGTAAATAAGTAGAAGACAGAGTACAGAGTGACAAGTGGTTTTTGATGTCTGCCACCAAGCAGTGCCAGAAAAACAGTTCTTGCAAAAAGATGGTGGATGAAATAACGCACACAGTAGCCATTATTCCTCTATAGCTATCACAGTGACCATGATCATAATAATACAAGTCAGGCTGACGTGGCAGGAAAGCAAGTGTGGATAAAATCATTTGGGTAGATTTCTTTCTCTTGGGGCTCAGAGATAAGGGAAAGAAAGTAATAACCCACAGAAGTAGGTTTCACTTTGTAATTAGACATAGTTTGCATATGGTGAGGAAGGAAAAAAATCTAATTGTGCATACATCTGACCTACTAAGTTTAGTCAATTTCTAATTATGTAATTATTTTTGCCAAACTGGATAATAGGTGGATAATGAGAAATGATAAAGCTACTTTAGTAGACAGAGAAGGCAGATAGATATAATTCCAGAACAGTGAAGCAAACAGGAATTTAGAGCCCTCTCTCTCTCTTTTTATTTGGCATGCGAGGAGAGTAATTCTCAGAGGGGAAACACATTTGTCCATATGTGATAGAACTGGTGGAAGAACCTGGGATGAAACTTGAGAGGAGAGAAACCTCGGGGACAGAACTTGTAACCCTGTTTATCCCTTCTCAACAATATCCAACTGTCATACACTGTGCCTCACGTGTCAAGAGTTGCTGTCCTAACAACCAAATTGAGCATTGAAAAGACAATTGATGTCAGTTCACCTAGAGTGAAAAGACAAAGTAATCATTGCAGAGAAAGCAAAGGAAATAGATCTCCTTGAAGCAGCAGTTAAAGGCTACCCTGGGAGGGAAGGAAAAGGAGGGAAGTAGCTAGAGACAGTTCAGAGGTCAGGGGTGGGGAGGATGAGGGAATCTCTTGGGAGAGATAATCTATGTTTGTGGTTAAATCGAGGGCTAGCTGAAGTAAGTTTTTCATTCACACTTTCAAACTCAGAAATGAGTTAGGGTGAAAAGATGACCTTAGAAAAGGACTTATAAAGCTTTGGTGGTGTTAAAGTGTTATTCGTATAAATACTAGAAAAAATTTCATATCTGTTATTTGGGAGTTTTGGCTGCGCATTTGCTGTATCATGCTACATAAGCTAGATACCTGTAACTACATTAGGAAATGACTTCACAAGAATCTTGGACATTGAAAAAGCTCTTTCAAAAACACTTCCAGAGTTCTGTACTTTGGGATTATATAGTACTATCCTTGGAGAATATTATGTTACTCTCTAAAACTTGGCTAAATTTTGAGTGTACATATTTTCTTATGTGAAGAGATTCACAACAGCATTCAGAAGAGTCTCTTTAAATTCAGATAGAATTTTGAACCATATTTCAAGTCTACTGGCTTTGAGGGGAGAAAAATTTTTCACAATCATAGTCTAAGATTTCAATCAGCAGCAGGAATGAAATGTAGACTTGTTTGAATTTATAAACAAGTTGTGGTCTAAATGTTCACTTTCAAGTCTGCTGTATGGAACTCTGAAATCATTTTTTTCAGAGACAAAAGGACTGACGTGGTGGCTGGATTACCAGGTCTGCTCACAAAATCCCTCTAAGACATCATGTACGTAAAGTTTAACTGTTTTTCTAGTTCTTTGTAACATGAGCGGCAGGTACAAGAACTTGATGGCAAAGTGCAGAGTTCCTCTCATGTAGTGGAATCATTGACTTGCCCATTGTCCAGGGTGGGGATGTGTCCAGAAAGGAGGTAATGGAGTGGCTGGGTGGTCTTGCCAGTGTAAACCCCAGTTCACACTATCCTTTTTATTTTGCAGCCCCTGTGATTCGTTCTCTTGATTCCCTTTTCCCAGGTGCAGCAGATATTTCTAACAAGGTTTTTTTCTTCTGGAATCCAGAACAAGAGGAAACATACCTAAAACCAGAATATACTGCTTTTGGTATTCTATGACTATTTTAGAAAATAAAAGGAGAAAAAAATCAGGTGACCATTAAATCAATTTTTTTTTAGTGCATCCCTTTCTCTCACTTTATGAAAAAACCCCAAATCACACTTCAATAATAATGGTGATGAAGAAAGCTTTTATCTACATTTCAGAAGAAAATCAGATACAGCTCCAAGCATGTCATCAATAGAGTTTAAGGGTGTATGAGTGTTTTGAGAATGAGAGCAACAGGGCTGGGCATAGTTGGAGTAGCCATGTTGGAGGTGGCAGCATGAGAAAGATGCAGGTCTGAGTATTTAATCTCTTCTGTAATATACAGCCCATTTGGGACCATGCTTAGTGTGCAGATTTAACCCTCAGTTAAATCAGTTTGAGGGTTAGAGGTTAGTCCCAGGTACCAGTAAGTAGACAGGGGAAGGAGGAAAGAAACGAAGTGTCAGGAGTATGTCTGTGGCCATGTCCAGGGGGTTTTGGTCTTAAGCAAATCAGGAAAGATGAATAAATAACAGTCCCTGTCCTGTGGGCACAGAAGATGAGAAACTCATTTCTGTATATGAAGTATGTATGGATAAGGTGCTTTCTATGAGTACAGAGTAGGGGCTTCTAATCCTCAAGAGAGAGGGAATTAAAAAACAAATGCTTCCTGGAGATGATCTCACTTGCAGAAATATGGTGTATATGGGGAGGAAGAAGAAAAAAAAAAGTATGTAGTAAGGCAAGGAGGTAGGAGAGAGCCTGATCTCCATGTGAGGGTTTGTGTGTGTTTGATGGTTGTGCACAAGCATCTCCATGTTGCTGGAGCTTAAGGTACATGATGTGGCATGGAGCGCAAAGCCAAGCTAGAGGGAAGGGACCCATCAGGGTTGTGAGCCATACTAAGGAAGTTGGATATTATTCTCTAGAGCATAGAGAGCTAGTAAGTTCAAGTAGAAGTGACAGGGAGAGATTTGCATTTTGGATGGATGAACAGAGAGGTATGTTGGAAGTAGATTTAAAGATGACAGACTGCAAAGGTTACCAGTTAAGAGGTTGTTGCAAGAATCCATAAGAAAGATGATGAAGACTATGAAGACTTTTTTGTTAGAGTATAGATAGTAGGAATGGAGGGTATGGTTTCAAATTCAAAAAATATTTAGGTACTTCTGATTAAATATGACTGAATAAACACATTCATTTAACTTAGATTTCCTCCCCCATATATATTATAATAGTTAAAAAAAAAGCAGAGAGAAAGAAAAAGAACATACAAGGCGAAAAATGGAAAGGAAGGTGACAAAAAAACACAGAGAAGATGCAAGCCATATTAGTAACATTCTTACCTTGGAAAGATGGACTGTTTGTAGCTATGTTATAGGCTGCAGAAAGCTGTGGTCTCAGCCTTCTTGGGGTAAAATCAGTAAGAGGGAAATATATTCATTGAGCTAAAAAAACCCAGCCCTGATAGTGCTCAGGAATTGGGGATACCAGTTACTCTGGAAGATCAGGACAGCTATATGGGGATGAAAAGAGGAGGAATGGTTTTATATGTAACAGTTAGATTCGCAGATCCCAAAGCCTATGCTGTATAGCCAGTTAAATGTCCATCGGCCATTTCAGCAGGAGACAGGAAGTTTGCTCTCTGGAGAAACTAACTTGACAGGTTCTGGACCCAAGGATACTGGGCAGAGCTGAGGGCAGGATGAAGCATAGCACTGAAAATAGAGAGTAAGTGAAAGTCAGCATTTGCTTCTGCTCAGATTCTTGAATTCTGATAGCCAGGCATTACCTAGGAAGTGCTAGAGAATTTCTTTCTGGAGAAGCTCGTCAGCCAAAGAGAGAAGACTGATAGATGGTAAGATTTGAAAAATTTCCCCAAAAGACTTGGGTCTCAACCAGATTACTAGCCACCAGCCAACAAATCCTAGATTACCCTTCTCCCATCCCCATTCCAATGCACAGCATCCAATCACTTCTTTTTTTTTTTTTTTTTTTTAAATTTTTTTATTGTTATGTTAATCCCCCTACATTACATCATTAGTTTTAGATATAGTGTTCCATGATTCATTGTTTGTGCATAACACCCAGTGCTCCATGCAGAACGCAATCACTTCTTTTTAAAGATTTTATTTATTCACGAGAGAAAGAGAGAGAGAGAGAGAGCATGCGAGAGACTGTACAAGCAGGAGTGGGGCAGAGAGAGAGGGAGAAGCAGGCTCCCTGACCAGCAGGGAGTCCCAGGCAGGGCTCAGTCCCAGGACCCTGGGATCAGGACCCAAGCCGAAGGCAGATGCTTAACTGACTGAGCCACCCATGCATCCCAGCATCCAATCAATCACTTTTAATGACTTATTTTTATGTAAGTAGCCAAACTCACCAGACATATAGGGAAGGTTGCTAACATGAAAGGCAAAACAAAAAGAATACATACAAAACATGAAATTTGGAGGGAACAGAGATAATGCGAGGAGGAAAAGAAAATGCAAAGGAAACCATAATTAGAATCAATATAAAACTAAGTGATAAAAAAATACCATAATAAGACCAGGATTCCATAGAGAAGGACTATGCAGAGAACATGAATGGCCTCAGGTATCTTTTTAAAGAGAAATTAAAAAATGCAATAGAGGTTTTGGTAAATAAATTAGTATAAAATTTCTCATAAAGAAGATTAAAAAGAATAAAGACCTAGAAAATAGAAGACAAAGGTTATAAAAATAAAGGATAAGTCTAAGAGGTCTAATATATAAATCATAAGAAATTTGAAAAGAGAACACAAAAAAACAAGAGGAAGAAATTATTTTTAAAAATGCATGAATATTTTCAGAAATGAAAAAATGAGTTTTCAGATTTTTTAAAGGGACAAAAAAATAGAGAAAAAAGGGAACAGATTAACCCTGAGGCATATAATTGTAAATTCTCACTAATTAGAGATAAGTAGAAGACTCTAAATTTTGGATAAAGTAGATGAAAATAGATCACATATAGGATTGGGACTGAGAAAGACATTGGTCTTCCCAAGAGCAAAACAGCAAGCTAGAAAGCAATCAAGTAATGCTCAGAAATTTTTAGGGAAAATGATTTCTAGCCTAGAATTCGATACCTAACTGAACTATCAACCTACTGTTTAGGCAGATTAAAAGCATTTTCAGACATGGAAATTAATTTCAAAAATTACATTCCTTGAACTGTTTCTTAGTCATTAGAGAATCTGTTCCATCATAACAAGTAAGTAAACCAAAATAGGGAAATATGAACAAATTCTAGGAAATCGGGGATCCAACCCAGGATGAGCCAAAGAAAATATCCTGGATGATGGTGTCAGGTTGACAGCCAGGAAGAGGGATAGATAACACATAGTCCACAGAGAAGCAGAAGAATGGAAAGCCCAATGAGAAATATCCTCAAGAAAAAATTAAAGACAAAACAAACCTAATAGATACAAGATCAATAATATTAACATACTGAAAAAAGTTTTATAGTTCTGGTAGAGAGTTTGGAAATGAATAAGTGAAATGAATGTAGAAAATAAGCCCTGTTTCACTCAAAGGAAGCAACTAAAAGGAAAAAAAAAAGAGTTGTTTCAAATAAGAGAATATAATAATATAATATAGTGTGTGTGTATGTGTGTGTGGGGTAGGAGGGCGAAATCCTTATCTTCTATAGCTAAATAACTAAAAGGGAAAAATCAAGAAATATCAGCATGTTATTAAGCATGTTCTTTAGAAATATACAAGTAGGGGCACCTGGGTAGCTCAGTTGGTTGAGCGTCCAACTCAGTTTCGGCTCAGGTTGTGGTCTCAGGGTTTGGGAGCAGAAATCAGGAGAGGGGAGAGACAGAGTACAAGTTTGCTCATTTTTGTTAGACACGGATACAAATAAGGAGTAAGTATTACAAAGAAAAACAGGCAAAAGGATCTGGATTTGATGTGGACTGGGTAGGTGAGGTGAGGGAGGAAAGGAAACCTGACCAACTCCTAGTTTTCTAGGTGAATTCAGATCAGGCAATATGAAGCTGACTATGGGAAAGGAGCAGGTATCTGATGGTGAGAGATATGGAGAGGAAAAAGAAGATATGTTGCATTTCAGACATCCTGAATGTGAAGGCGACTGTGGCCTCTGGGTGACTGGATCTAACTGTCTCAGGACTCCCTCATACTCCTTTGCTTGTCTTTGGTTTTGCTGACTTTAATTTTTGACACCAGCTTCTCCACTCAGTGGGCGACACGACTGTAAGCATATTGGGAATTATATCTTTTAGCCTGTGACCAGAAAGTAAAATAAGCAGTCTTGTTTGAGGGTCCGAAAAGATGGGGCGCTGTTATGAAGATCCAAGCTAGATCACGTGCTCCCCTCTGTGGCCAAAGGCCAGATCTGTTACTAGGAGAAGGTGTCTGGAGAACCAAAGCGCTATACACCACACCTATATTTTCTCTTAAAATTTGTATTGCCTTCCTCCAAGGCCCACCCCCAAATGTACTCTAATGGTAGATGTTATAACTACTTCAACTGGTATCCATTTAGCCTTCCTCCATAATACTCCTTGCTTTATTACTTGTATGTCCTTTATCATTTATGGCACGTAGTTGAATTTTTTTATGTGTGTATATTTCCTCTCCAAGATTTTAAGCTCCTTATGTGAAAGTGTGAAATGTAATTATAAAGAAAAGCACCAGAAGGATTATATATAAATGAGAATTGTTCACGTCAGGATGGTAAGCTTAGAAGACCGCAAACTTAAATGATTCCATTAATCCCACCTTACCAAGAAGGCCCTCTTTGTAATTGTTTTCAAACTTAGTACTTGTTCTTTTGAAATATTTGTCCTTTTCAAGATAATTATATTTTGAAATAGTCAAATCTAGTAATAAGTTTCAAAGTCGATTTTTGATACAAATGTTTGATTTAGATTTAGATTTTTGAAATGGACAAATTCAGGGACAGTTTTCATGAATAAAATAGGTAACTATAGTGTGGTGATGTTTTCTCCCAGGATTTGTGACCTGGCTTTAAACGTCTTTCTAAAGGAGTCCTAAGTATTTTTAAACGATGAGGTTATGTATTTACTAAACATAAATGTAGTATTTATTATATACCAGTCACAGTTGTAAGTGCTTCATGTATATTAATTCATTTATTCCCACAATATAGTAATGAGGAAGGTATTATTATTACCCCTATTTTATAGATGAAGAGCCTGAATCACAAAGAATTTAAGAAATTAATGTCACAAACTAGGAAAAAGAGTTGGGGTTCGGTCCCAAATCCATGTACTTCACCACCTGATGATACGCTACACTCTCAGTGTAATGTTAATGTTTCCAATATAATCACTAAGAAAAGGGTTGCGTGCTTATGACTTTGAGCCAAATCCATCCTCCCCAGTTTTTGTATAGTCTGTAAGCTATATTTTTTGATGTTTGAAAAACAATGAAAAAATATATTATGGCACATGAAAATTATATGAAATTGAAATCTTAGTGTTCACAAATAAAATGTTATTAGAACACATCCAAGTATATTGGTTTATGTATCGTCCATGCTACTTTTGCAGTGGCCCACAAAGCCTGAAATATTTACTATCTGACCCTTTTTACAAAAAGTTTGCTATTAGAAGAATAGTAATTTTCTGAATGTTTAGGTTCTGACACATTTCCCAAAAGAAATTCCAAGTAAAGCCAGTTGAAGCAGTTATCCTTTTTCAAATTATTTTCAATTATATTAATTTCTATGCATATAATAACATATAGCCAATCATTCAACAAATGTTTAACTCACATATGCCAGACATTGCCTGTGGAAACTTTAAAAAACAGGAAAGTATAAAGAGTTAAAAACCTTTGGTAACATTTTTTACAGTCAGTTCTCATGCTCCCCAAAACATCTATGGAGTGCTTTGCACACCATTAAGAAATCAATAAATCTTTATTAGTGATTAATTTTGTTGTATTTTCCACATAGAATGTGTTTCCTGTTATGCACTGAATGGCTCCATATGCTTATAAAGAGATAAAAGGAAATCATGTAGAGACAGCTTTATGATGAAAAAAAAAAAGTTAAATACTAAATGCAACTAGAAAGAGTTAATGGAGCACTGTGATTGAAGGCAGGTCATGGAGCCAGGTTGTCTGCCTTCAAATCCTGTTACACTATTTACTTCCTACCCCAGCTACACACAGAAGCACTCAGCTGGATAGATCACTCACTCTCCCTGGCTTTGGTTTCCTCATCTGTAGACTAATGGGTTTGAGATGAAAGGATTTCTAAGGTCTCAAGAATGTTATGAACACATAAGGTTACAAAAAGGAACAGGTATGATGGGTTTCACTTTTTAACATTTTTATTAAGAGACATTATTTGGTTTGGTGTAAAGTACCAAGCAGATAAGAACAAGGTCAAATAAATATTTACCACTGGCTAAACATTAACCCTTGCTTTGTAATATTAGATGAATTATTTTATCCTTCGTTTAGAAATAGAATGTTCACTCATGTGTGTATAAACATATCAGTCCTTTTAGTTTTCAAAATAAGGTGATAAGTATATAATAGCATATATATATATACATTTATATATACTATAGATAAGTTTGATATCTGAACAAATTGGTCAGAACTATAGTTAAAGTTGAGTAATTTTTTCATTAAATCAAAATATCTGGAAAATTCCATTTTATTCTTCAATTCAAAACGTGACTGATTTAGAAATATGTAGAGATGGGTAATAGCGCATTTTGGATATTTTTCATCTAGAGTTTTACTTTAGGATACTGTACAATGTTCATTTCCCAGATGATATCACTCTGCCTTCTTGGTTGTCTGTAACATAGACCACTTTGTCCTGAAGGGTGGCTAGAGGTGGCTTTGCTCTTTAGGCTACAACCCAGACAGGCTGTAGAAGCTAAGCCACAGTGAGGCTTGTCCTGCTCAGTTCTTTGGAAGAGGAACTCCCAGGGAGAGGACATGGAGAGGAGGGGGCATTCTGGCCAGGGGTTTCAGACCATCTAAAGAATTTTTCTTCCTCAACAATATACGTGGCATTTCTTCTGAGTCAGACGGCGAAAATATGTTTGAACTTATATATAATACCTATAAAACGTTTCACAACCTTTTATTGCTTGTTTACTTAAAACAACAAAGGATTATTTTTTGAAAGCCCCCTCCAACTCTCTAATGTTCTGTACTGCACAGTGACACAGTTCTCGATTTACTCAAAGATGGTTGAGAGTGAAATAGGCTAATGGATTCGTTCATGGAGACATGCTTCTCTACATTTCAGCCTCTTGGGATTCTGCCCTCCAGCCATATTGAATTTCTTTTTGTTTCTGTAATTGGCTATGCTCTTTCACTTCAGACCTTCAAACATGATGTTTACTCTGCCTAAGAACTCATTCCCTACCTCTTTGCTTGACTAATTCCTACTGATTAAAATTCCTTCATTTGACATAGTTACTGGTACCTTATATATGTCAACCTCTTTCCAGGCTTTGCTTAAATAAACTTTTTCTAGGAAACCTTTCCTGGCCCTTCTAACCAGTTAGAAGCTCTTCCTGCATGCTCCCACAGCAACCTGTACTTCTACCATAGCCCTTAACATACTTTACTGTCTGTCACTGCCAATTTCATTGTCTTATGGACTTGACTGTGAGCTTTAGTGAAGACAGAGAGTTATTCCCATTTTTGTCTATTCCTAGGGCCCTACATAGTATCTGGCATCAAGCAGCTGTTAAAAGATTTATGTTGAGCGAATACCAAAATAATTACCAGAGATTTTAGTATAGCCATGCACATAAACAGAGCTCCTTGGGCACATGATGTGATGAGCACTGGGTGTTATGCTCAACTAATGAATCATTGAACATTATATTGAAAACTAATGATGTACTATACCTTGGCTAATTGACTTTAAATAAAAAAAGGAAGTAAAAAAAATTAAATGAACTTGTTCGATTTGAAATTCACTTACATACCAAGTTCATTAGCCCATTTCAGTTCTTTGTCACTAATACTTAGCTCACTGATAAAGCTCAGATATGTAGACAATGAGAAGTTTAAAATCAATGATTATTCTCATTTCAAAAGAAATAAGACATCACTAGAAGGGCTGTATTTTTAAAAAAGATTTATTTATTTATATTAGAGAGAGAGAGAGAGCACGAGTGGGAGGGGCAGAGGGTGAGGGAGAGAGAATCTCAAGCCAAACTCAATGCTGAGCGTGGAGCCCAACTGGGGGCTCTATCTCATGACCCCAAGATCACGACCCCAGGATCACGACCTGGAGCAAAACTAAGAGTTGGAGACTTAACTGACTTTGCCACCCAGGTGCCCCTGGAAGGGTTGTATTTATAATCATCATATAGTTGTAAGATCTGTTAAAAGCATAGTATTTTCTAGTGCTTGATAATTACCACAAAGAACTACTAATTCAAAAGTTCTAAAAACTGCAATCACATTTTAAAAATAGATTTTGATATCTTAACTGAAACTTAAAAAAATCTATCCCATAATAAATGTCATTTATTTTCTATCTGTATTAGTCGGCTTGGGTGGCCATAACAAAATGCCATAGGCCAGGTGGCTTAAATGACAGAAATTTATTTCTCACTGTTCTGGAGGCTCTAAGTCCAAGATCAGGGTCTAGCAGACTTGATTTCTGGAGAGGACTCTCTTCCTGGTTTGCAGCTGGCCATGTTCTTGCTGCATCCTCACATAGCCTTCCTCTGAGTATACACGCCAGGAGAGAGCAGGCTCTCTGGTGTTTCTTATATGATCAGGGCCCACCCTTATGACTTCATTTCATTTTAATTGCTTCCTTACTCTAAATATAGTCACACTGGACATTAGAATGCAATATACGAATTTTGGGTGATCCAATTCATTCTGCAGCTTTATCATTCTAGAATAACATTTTAAGTAACTCAACTTGAAATCCTGGAAAGTATTCTTCTTGCATGTATAACACAAAGTAGTGTTGATGAAATCTTGCCATTTGCAACGACATGGATGGAACTGGAGGGTGTTATGCTGAGCGAAACAAGTCAATCAGAGAAAGACATGTATCATATAACCTCATGATATGAGGAATTCTTAATCTCAGGAAACAAACTGAGGGTTGCTGGAGTGCTGGGGGGTGGGAGGGATGGGGTGGCTGGGTGATAGACATTGGGGAGGGTATGTGCTCTGGTGAGCGCTGTGAATTGTGCAAGACTGTTGAATCACAGATCTGTACCTCTGAAACAAATAATGCAATATATGTTAAGAAAAAAAAAAAGAAGAAGATAGCAGGAGGGGAAGAATGAAAGGGGGGAAATCGGAGGGAGAGACAAACCATGAGAGACGATGGACTCTGAAAAACAAACTGGGGGTTCTAGAGGGGAGAGGGGTGGGAGGATGGGTTGGCCTGGTGATGGGTATTAAAGAGGGCACGTTCTGCATGGAGCACTGGGTGTTATACGCAAACAATGAATCATGGAACACTACATCAAAAACTGATGATGTAATGTATGGTGATTAACATAACATAATAATAATAAAAAAAAAGAGAAAAAAAACCAACAAAAAGTCACCCCACCTTGCACTGATATGATGATGTAAGGAAGAGTATTCTTCTGGAGTTTGGAATAACAGTCACTAACTTGGCACTATCTTTACAGGAATTGATATTATCTGGCCAGATTTCATACAAAGCATTTCCTCTTGAACTTTTAATGTAATCTTATTTAGACTTTTAAACTTGGTCATGAACTCAGAAATGGTCTGGTCCAGCTCCCTTATTTAAAGATGAGGAAATTTAGTCTCAAGCAGCCTGTGTAACCCAAATCTTTCAGCAAGGTATTCAAAACTTTTCACAATTTGTCTCAATTTACATTTTATCTCAATTGTCTTTCTGCACGGTGTATTTTCATCATACTAGATTACTTGGTGATTACCTTTCAAGGTCCTGATTGAAACCTCTCCAGATGCTTCTGCCTGCACTCCCCAAACAAAACTGATTATCCATTTCTGTCTCTTCAGAATTTTTTCAAATGCTTGCATATCATTTCTCAAATGTATCATCATACTTTGCGTTAATTTATATTCTTTATTACATTATGAGCTTCTTGAAGCCAGAAAAACAAACAAAACAAAACAAAACAAAAAGAAACTGGTTTTATATGCACCAGTCTTACCCTACAGTACCAGTCCTAATCTTAGTACAGGACCTTAATAAATGATTTCCAAACTTCATTTCTGAAGGTCACATGGCTAATAAGTGGTACATTAATAATGGGAATTCTGACTTTCTTACCAGTGTTCTTTTTTTCACTCCTATGCCCTATTTCACTTTTAAGATGCTAGTTTTAGAGTTCTAGAAGGTCTTCTGGTTCAAAGCACTTCATAAGCTTAAGTCAGAGAAGCCTCAGGAAAGTTCTTCCCTGAGTCAGAGGTTACATCCTAACTCACTGACGCCTACGTGTTTCAAATATGCCGTTCCAGAGAAAACGGATATATTTCTTATTGGGCAAATTTACCCCAACTCTTCGGCACCAAAAGTCAAGTTTGACGTTTGCTGTTACAACTCTAGCTTGCAGGGAAACTATGCAAGGCTCGAGCATGGTCATGTGGTAAAATGCCTTATAGAAAAATCACTGATGCCCCAAAGAGATTAAAGGTCAATGAAATTAAGCCTGGGGCAATTGTTCTTTGAACTCTGGCACATTCTTACTGGTTTTCTGCCATTTTATTGTGTTTGGCCTTTCCTTTATGGTTTAGCAAGGATTGTGAAATTCTGAATAAAGATACAAGAAGACATGTTGATTCTCTTTTTGTGAGTCAACTCATAATTTTTCAGAATTTCCTTTCTCTAGAATTACAAAAGTTGAGATTTTTTGTGACAGATAATGAGCTCTTATGAAAATTGGGATGAATGAAGAAGACCTATTTTTTTCAATGCCCTGTGAGTACCCTGGATTAGTAACATACTAGAAATTTTGCAATTCTCTGAAGACGTAAAAATGCTTGGAAGAAATTAGAAGAAGTCCACTGGATAATACAAAAAAATACAAATTCCACTTAGAATACACATTTTACTAAAGTACCTGCATATATATTCTTATACATTAGGTATTATCTTGAAAGAGATAAGAATTTTCTATAAATCCCCAGGTAAATCTTTAAAGGCTAATCTTAGTATAGCATGTTGCTTTTATAACAAACATTCTATCCACCTCAAGTTTTTTGGAACTGACAGCTATAAGTCAGAAGATGTCTTATAGAAACTGGTGATGTCAGAACAGGTCTCTTTCCCATATATGCAAATCCACAAATAAAATCTACCCGTATATAGAAGTACATGTACATAGATGTTTTTACTTATAAATAATAAAATAACTTCAAGAACTTCATTAAAGCTCTGATCAGACTTCCATCTCAAAATACCAGTTTTGTTTCCTCCAGATTACTGAGACTGCAAAATATAAAGTGCTATCTTGGTAGAAGGATGAGGGATGACCTTTCGTTTGCATTTAGTCCAAAAGCCCTTGATTCCTCCAGTAAGTACTTTTTTCTTATTTGTTTGTTTAGCAGCATCGACTAGCATTAATTTGCCTCCTATGTTTTCTCCTAATCTACAGTAGATGAAAGAGATGTCATAAGATTCTTTTTTTTCCTTTTATTAAAGAATAGACATTAAAATATTTTTCTATTTTATCCATTATAGTACAACATAAAACTTCCTGCTAAGGAAGGAGCCAAATAAAAATGCTAAAAGATTTCCCTTTTATCTGAATCCCAGCACCCAAGATGGCCATTTCTTTTTTCTTTTTCCTCTTCTTTTTTCCCCCCTCTTTTTGTATATGCTCACTGCCAAAGTTATTCAATTTAAGACTATGTTCCACTGCAAGTTTGTGGACGATATTCGGTTGCAACATTATTTGAAAGGTAATGTTTATTTTATCATGCAAAAGCAAAACAGTTACAAATGATCTTTTTAAACAGTATTTATTCTCTGGCTTTTCTGCGATCTCACAAAACCTGCCCCATAAGCTGATCCGGAATTCCTGGTAATTGAAATGGCTTATTTTGTATCCTCAACCCATCAATTTAGCTTTATTGGGTAAAGTTACGCTCAGGTAATGCTATACAAATCTGGGCAAATGAGTTTTACTTCAAAGGCCTGGGACTCAGATTAATAGAGAAAAGGGCCCCGTTCTGCTGGTGATGTGCACCTGCAGTTCTGCTTGAGGTCGGTGGGAATCTCGACATCTGAAGGGGTGAAGTGTACTTTCAGCCGGTTCAGCAAAACTCAACTCATTCGAAATGAAGCATCAGAGAGGAGATCTCAGCAAATCCAGTGATATTGAAATCTGTCTGGAACAGATCAATCCCAAAGCTGGTTTTGTGACATCCAAGAGTGTCTTCAATTATGCAAAGAATTTTGCAAAATTCTTTAAGGAAGTCTCAAAATATACTTAACTATTTATTACCAAAAAATGATATAAAATAAAATAAAAATACCAACCATACCATGATTTCAGAAGACGGACAGTGTCATAAAGTTAAGCAATGAGACACTATTATACATTTTAACAAGTTGGAAGTTTAAGTTCTAAAGCATTATAGTATGCACCAGAACATACCTGAAGTTTAATGCTATATACGTCGTTAAGGAATAAACAGAATGTCCCAGAAATTGCAGATGCGTTTATACTTGATGGAGATCCACATGGAAATTGAATGGGGCAAATTGCTAAATGAAAGACTTGATATGAAGAGCTACTGCATCAACAATTAAAAATTAAAAGTGGGTATGCCAGATTCTCCATTAGGGAATTTAGAAAGCATTCTTCCCAGTTTCCCCATTTCTCCCCAAACTGGGGAGAATGCTTTCTTTGCCTATCCCCACATGAGACAGACAACCTGGGTTCAAAAGAGGTAGAGGGGCACCTAGGTGGCTCAGTGGGTTAAGCGTCTACCTTCAGCTCAGGTCATATTGAGGCCCATGAACCCCATGTCAGGCTCCCTTGATCAGCAGGGAGCTTGCTTCTCCCTCTCCCTCTGCCACTCCCCCTGCTTAAGCTCTGTCTCTCTCTCTCTCAAATAAATAAATAAATAAATAAATTTTTTAAGAGGTCAGTTGCCTAGAGCAATTTATTTCATGTTTTTGAGTCCTAGTTTCCTCTTCTGTGAGATGCAGGTAATACTACCCACCTTGTTGGATTATTCTGAGAATTCAAGGCACATAAAACACTCAGCTCAGAGCCCTGCCCAGAGTGAATATTCAACTCATGTTAGTTTACCTGACAGTGGTGGGCGACCCTGTCTATACTTCAGAATCACCTGGAAAAATTTAGAACATACTGGTGCCAGGGCCCTACTATAAACCAATTAAAATCCGAACCTGGGGTTAGGGACCATATACTGGTCTTATAAAAACTCCCCAGGAGATGCTAATTGCAGCCAGAGTTGCAAACCACTAACCTATCCAATTAGTCTACCGGTGGTTCTTAACCTTGGCTGCCCATTGAAATCACCTGGGAACTTAAAAATACTGATGCCTGGGTTTCTGCTTCTGATTTCATTGGTAAAAAGCTCAGCCTGGGAACTGGGAGTGCTAAAAGTTCTCCAGTTAATTATTATTATTATTTTTTTGAATCTCACTTTTTGAGATCTGACTGACATACAAAAAGCTGTCCGTATTTAAGATCTACAACTTGATGAGTTTAGAGATAAGTATACACCATAAAACCGCCACCACAGTCAAGGCCATAAACATATCCATCACCCGCAAAAGTTTTTTTCCACCCCTTTTATTTATTTAATCTATTTTTCCCCAGGTAATTCTAATGTGTTCCAGGTTGAGGACCATATAGAATCAGGAGAACGACACTTATTCTGTGCATTCTGGCTGTACAATGTGATTGCTTTTCTCTTACAGTCTATTTTTTTCTGATTATGCAAGTAATCCACACCTTAAAAATTATTGCATACCGAAAACAATGAAAAAAAATAATTTAAAAAATCCACAATCTCACTGCCCAGATACAGATATCGTCTAAGTGTGGTTTGTTTCCTTCTTTGTATGCTGCTTTACACCATGGGGCTCATGCTGTATACAATCTTATATTCCCTTTCTTTCTTTACAACACAAGTATTTTCCATGGAATTTAATACACATAGCAGGTATCATTTTAAAGAAGTGGCATATATCTAAAAAGTCTCCTTGACCTATTATCATTTTGCATATTTCAAAGAAAGTTCCAGACAGAGTCTCTAGGAACTTTTTTGGCAAACTTCCCTACCAAAATTAAATGTCCCTCCTGGTGGGGTAGGAAGGAATAGACACAGGCTTCTTGCTCAAGGCAGAACTCCAAGGACTGACAACACTAGTGTTGCCCAAATTCTCCTAATCAATCACATTTATCAGTAATCTTCCATAAGGAAGTCATGGCATTAGACATCAGGCATTGGGCCAGGTAACGATTTGATTGCTAAGTTGACCTAAGATGACCTAAGATAGATTTCCAATAGAAATCTATTTCTATTGGAAATAGATTTCCAAAAAATCCTATAGGAAGAAGAAAGAGGAACAGAGAATGCCCTAAAATCAGAGAAATAAATCTAAGGTCAGAGCCATAAAGCCACTGGACACAATAAATGCCAACCACTAGCATTTTGAAAAATCAGCAGAACTTTCCATTTTCCTGCCCCAAAGGAGGAAAGTACTAAGAAGTGGCTTAAGTTGAATCTGCTTATAGGGCAGATATGAATTAGCACGTACTTAGTCTATGGGGTTAGACTGCAGACAAAATCTGCAAGGAAGGTGAACTTGATGATCCTAGAGGACATGAAGGCTAAGCAATGAAGCCTAGCTGACTTGCTGGCAGGCAACCAATAACACTGGAGAAAGAGCCTGTGTTTTGCGGCATTGTGAAGTCTGCCTTGGGAAAATTTCCTAGACATCCTCCAAAGTGGAGGCAACCAAGTAGGAAATTAGAACACTTTGTCTTGGTGCAGTTAAATTTCTGGGTACTCTGTAAAATGGGGAGCTGAGTGCCTGATAATGTAATAATCTCAAGGATAAGCCTGAAATTAGAGGTGAATTCTGGTGTAGGTTAACCCTTCCTGGATGCATTAGCTCACATTCCTTCCACTTCTGAACATGGGCATCTATTTCTCATAATCCATGATTAATTATCCACACTCTAGTATTGTTGCCTAATTTTTTAATGTATGTTTGTCTTGTTACCAAAACAAAACTATAAACAAAGGGAGGCGCGGAAGAAGGAAATGGAGCTTACATTATGTTTAGAATAAAACTCACACTTAGCATAGTCTGCCAGGCCCTGTGTGATCTAGCTGCTCACCGAACATCAGCCACATCGGCCCCTTCCTGTTTCTTAAGCATTCCACACTCTTTCCTGTCTCCGGGCCTTTCCCCTGGGTATTTCCTGTCTAGAATTCTCCTCTCCTGGCTCTCTTCCTCCACATGGCTGGCTTCTTCTCATAATTTACATGTTCCAGATTCCTAGAGAGGCCTTTCTAGACTATCCTAGCAAAAGATTTACTCCCTCATATCTCTGTTTTCTCAGTTATACTCTTCTGTTTATTTCTTTACCACAATGCGTTCATTCATTACTCTGTAACTGTGCATATTTACCACCTCTGTGCATGGTATGGGCATACAATAGTTGGTCTCTGCCATCACGGAGCCTACACTTTAGTGGGGGACATGAACATTCATCATACAATCACATGACTACTTGCAAAATCCTAATTTTGTTAATATCTATATGAGAGCCATGGAACTAACCAGCAAGTATTTCATGTGGGATTTCTTTACAGTTTGCTACCTATTTCTCACTTGAATATTTGCTCCCCGAGGGCAGAGTCTTTGCTTTGTGTCTGGTTCTGCACTGTATCCCCAGAGCGAGCATGCTGTGGAGACTTAACAGAGGCCATTGAATAAATGGATGCTACACATTTACATTTACTCTTTCTTTTAACTTCATGGTAACCATGAGAACTATGTTCAATTATCCTTATTTTATGAATTAACAGCACAGAAACTCAGATAAGACATTGGTCCAAGGTCATAAAGCTGGTGACAGAACTGAAATTTAACCTAGTCATTATTCCAAGTCATTGCTCTTTTCATTACACAAAGGGCATGGAAAAGGCAAAGAATAAATTATTGTAAATTGTTTTACTATAATGTAGAACTAAACTCACTGGTTAAATTATTTTCACATGCTCTCCCCATAAAATCAAAATCAAAAAACAAACAGACAAAAAAAAATCCCCCAGAGTCATGCAAAAGAATCCTACAACTTCATTTCCCAGGAACATGGCAGGACCCATAAAATCTCACCTCGCCAAGCATACTCAAGTATTTCTTAGTATTTGGTGGTTGCAAAACTGGATTTCATTTGGATCTCTTTACATTTGGCACCAAAATGATAACTTGAAGGATCAGGAACAAAGATGTGTGCTGGCGTGGCATTTGCTTTACTTGGCTAAAGGAAACCAGGTACAAAGGTACATGCTCTCTTAACTCTTTCTGTACTCTCAGAAGTTCTCTGAAATTTGAAAGCAATTCCTACAGTGGTCTCTTTGTTACTTATGACTTGAGTGCCAGCAGGGAGGAGGAGGAGGAGGAGGAGGAGGAGGTGTGTGTGTGTGCCTGAGTGTATGTGAGTGTGAACACATGCAAAGGTGTGTATTTTGCAAACATGTATGCTTTCCTCTCTTCTCCCCCACCCACCCCCCCGGGGACTTCTTCCAAATCTCGGATAATACAGTGCTCAGTTCCAGCTTTTGAGAAGAGGCAGGAGAGCAAGGGAAGCCAGAGAACAACTACTAAGGTGGTTTCTGGTCCATAATCTCAGATGACACACTGAACTCAGCACAGAACAGCAGTCTGTCCGCTTTCTACTCAGATTTGCTCTCCCAGCGTCCTCCTCCTCACAGTCAAGCATTATTTTTAAGTTTCCAGGCCTCTGGGTAATGCCATTCCTAGCTCCCCTTTCGCTTGGTGGCCCCCAGTACTGGCCCATAAATCTCTAAGTTCACAAGGACTCCCTTTTTGGATAGGGATAGGTGATTTATAAATCTATCACGTGCTACAACTTCTTTCCAAACCTTTCAAAGATGAATCAAAAGTAAACACCTGTATACACAGAAACATGTATATTTTAAGGAAAATTGTCTCGTATCTCTAATTCAAAACAGTAAGAATGAACTGTTGTCTAAGAAACTCTGTTGTCTTAAGGTACTTGTAAAATTTCCCCCTCCTATTTAATGAACCTCATATTTTGCCAAGGATTAAACTCTTGGTATGTTTGAGATTGCATGGTAAATCTGTGCCCAAAGACTTTCAACACTTCCTTTAACTGGGACAAATGCCTTCCTGTTCTGATACTTAATCGATGTTTAATCCAATCTGTATTCCATTACTATCATCCTTAGCCATCCAATTCCGATTTTAATTTCCATTTCACAACCTCTATCCTATTACTAGCCTTTACCTACGTCAAGAGTATGCCCTGTAGGGATACCTCCGCTGACATAAATTGAGAGATTTACTGAGTGATTACCTCTGTCCTTTGGAATAGAAGCATGCTAGGCTATACAATGTAACCAGTCAAGTGCCCACATGGCTTGCTAATGGCCAAGCTTATGTATGAGGAGCTGATCCATCCCTTTAAGTGGTGTGTTATCCTTCCTTGTAGGTGGAATTACTGCCCCTCAGTTCACCTCAAGATACTATGATATTTCTAGGATCCTCTGGAAGGTCAGATGATTCTGTGCCTTCATCCTGCTGTAGGGGTGTTTGGCCCGCAAACATAAGACACCTTTGAGTGCATTGGAGGGACAGATGCCAGATGCCTAAGGTGCCACCGATTTCTCTTTTGAGAGACTTGGAGTCTGCCTTCCTCAATTAACCGCTTACAACACCTTCATTGTATACCACTGAGCAAGCACTTGCGAGACGGTATTGCTTCTGGGTTTCCAGACATGTGTCATTTCCACCGCATATTTAGTAGCACATAACTGCCTGAAGTGGGGAGACCGGAATGTGAGGCATGTCTCACAGCGGAGTAGGGTTTTTATTTAAAAAAAAAAATCACTCAACTGCTAATGGAAACGTCAACCTCCCAGCCCTATTCTTAAAAATAAATAAATACAAGGAGTTCCCCGTGTGAGAGGCACATTAGGGACGCAAGATATTCATTTCCATGAAGTCACTCACAGCAGGCCTGTCTGGAAAAATGCTTTCATCTTCTGCAAAGGGAGGGGGGAAATGTATAGCAAGAAGGTTTAAAGACCAAGACTTTGAAGTAGAGTGTGAAGTGGGAAAAGCGATCCTTTAGTCAGGTGAATTTAGGCC
Organism: Halichoerus grypus; assembly: GCF_964656455.1. Taxonomy (NCBI): domain Eukaryota; kingdom Metazoa; phylum Chordata; class Mammalia; order Carnivora; family Phocidae; genus Halichoerus; species Halichoerus grypus. Next base: position 183,662,774 of record NC_135714.1, read on the forward strand.
AAGCCAGATGAATTTCTACACTTCAACTCATTGTGTGCTACACAGAAACCAAAGAATTATGATTGGTAGAAGAGAAGCCAATGGTGTTCAGACTGGGTATCCCACAGTCCTGGTGTTCCCATGGGGGCCCTGGGGTGAAAGAGGGCAGGTGAGGTCGTAGGGTGCCACATTGCTTCGGCCAGGATCGCTCTGATCTGCCTCATGGATGGTTGTCTGCTTTCATTCATTTTGCACACATCATAGAGCATCTACTACGATGTGCCGGGCCCTGTTCCAACTGTGGTGACATGGTAATGACCAAGATAGACATGGCCTTGGCCTCATGGAGCCTGTGGTCTGTGCAAGGTTCTTTGTGGGCTGGTGGGAGGTGTGTGAATAGGGAGTTTCTACTGTTAAAACCCTGAGTGGCGTTCCAACATGCTCATTTTAAGGATGAGTAAAATGACACCCAGAGATAGAGTTCCACCCCTAATGAACTGAAGAGTTGGCGATAGAATCCAGAGGCCTTGACTTATCCTCCAGTGTTATTCCTCCCAAGTTCAAACAGGAAGAGCAAAAATAAAAAAAACTGGAAATTTGCTCAGCTCGAGAGGATGTGAATTTTCGTCCATGAACTTCCCCTGACTCGGCCTTATCTCCATTTCTATCATTTTGAGTGCTCTCTCAAGATGCAAGCAGTGTTGTACATCCTTGGACATGGGGAAGATCATATGCACGGCCTTGTCCCTTCTAGACCAACATCTCCGTTTCCCCTCTGATGAGAGGTCATCTGGCTGCAGCTCATCCCAGGGGAGCCCCCATCAGTCACTCTCCATTCATGTTGCCCTACTGCACGGTCATCTCTGTGAAATTGCTGGGACTTGCTTGCATTCTCCCTGCATTGCATCACTTCCTTCCTTCCTTCCTTTCTTGTATGCACAGGGAACACTTTCTCTCTAACCCCCATTCCTGCCTGCACACTCTCCCAACCACTAACTTTGCCTCTTTCCCCTTTCCTCTCTATTTTCCCCTTGAGGCTATGTTACTGCATTGTATAATGCTGAAAACTAGAATAGAGGTAGGATAAAATTCAGTTTCTCTTTTGATTCTGTGCTTCTGCCTTGTTCTCTCATTCTCTTCTAATTTGGGGTTCAACTTTAGTCCTGGTCACTTGAACTGCCTGCTGTGTGTCCCTTCCCCTTCACTGCATCCGTGATCCTGTCTCCTGGCCAAGTTAGATCTGATCAGGCTTACATAAAGAAAGGCGACCTGCAATGTTTGCGACTCAGGATGTGGAAGGCTCCTTACTCAGCCAGTCCAGACCTTGACCTGCTAGGAAATGTGGCACAGAGAATTGCTGGTCATGATCCCACACTGTCCTCAAAGGTCCTGTGACACACTCAGCATCCTGTTCTGGGAAGCTGCCTGCACACTAGCTCACGCACCTCTCTCCTCACCTCCTCCCTGGGGGCCCGATGGAAGGAAAGCCAAAAGCAGCCTGCACTTACCAAAGAGCTTTTCCTGAATTATTTCTTTGTGCAGCACTGTTTCTTTATTACAGCAACAAAACAAAATGGTGCTTATTTGTTTTTGAAAAGGGTTTTTTTGGTTTGTTTTTATTTTTTATTTATTTATTTTTTATACAGACTAACATACTAAATCTTTCCTTACCCTCTAATCCTACAGTCAGGTTCTCTGTAAGATTTAGTGACATAGTTTATGGAAATCACACTCTGTGGCTTATTCATCTCTTTTGTATTTTTCTGCATCTGAATTGGGCTACTTGAGGCTGAATTCAGCAGGCTTGGCCTATCTGCCAGCACCATTGTGAAGAAGGCAGAAGAGGAGAGAGTCACAAGAGATTCTTGGAGTTAAATTTGCAAATGAGGATGATGTGGTATTCTTAGAACAAGAGCCTCAGGAAAGTTTTCCATTTAGAGAGCAACTCCGCAGAAATAAGCACGCGTTCTCTTCTAGCCCCAGTTACGATTAATCATTGTGTGTGGTTTGAGTAAGTGTTGATGGCGTTCGGGCTGTTTTCTGTGTGTAAAGCTAGTGAGTCTAGTCAAGGACCAGATATTTGACCCCGGCTTCAAGTGACCACTGTGTTCCGAACAGCTGAACTGATTCCAGGAGGACAGAACTCAAGAGTGGGAAAGATTAGAGCTGTTTTGTTGGAAGAAACGATACGGAATTTTCAAATGGATAAGGTTTTGAGCCCCACTTCTGAGCTGAGAGATTAATGTCCCACATTGATACAGTGCCTTTAAACATCGCGTCTTCTATCTCCTCAGGCAGGATATTTTCCATTACGCCAAACCCAAAGTCACGTGGTGTCTCTCTTTCTTTCCCCTCTTTCTTTCCACAGAGCCTCAGCACCTTCTCCTTCACAGTAAAGGCATTTCTAGCTGATTGAAGTGTTGCCTTTGCACTTCATGTGATGGCACAATAAAGTTACTTACTATTCACTGCAGGCAGATCACGAAGGACCTGAGGTTGAGACAGTGGGTTGTTACCCACCTGAAAATGCAAGACAGGTTTTCCCAATGTGGAAAAAATTCTTACAAAATGCCAGTGTTCTATCAGAGGACACGTTCCATTCAAGCTGTTCCTATTTGTGTACTGGGCAGGCAGTGCTGGGAGGTGAACCTCGGTGGTCTGGAATGGACACATAGGCTCTGAGCTTCTAGGCTAAACAGCCCTCACAGATGGTAAAGGGAGTGCTGGATTTTTCCTGAGCAAAAGAGAAGTGGTACTGATGTTAGCAGTGCTCTTCTTACTCAACCGTTCTCTGACGATGTTTAGACAATGGAGGCATGCAGGGCAAGGCCGTGTACGACTGCCTTATCCATGTTCCCAAATGTCTACAGAACAGGTATTGTGTCTTCAACCTTCGACCTCTTCCTGTCTCCCAGCACATTGTGCATCAAGTAGATGTGCTGAATTTGATTGAGCCTCGGATAGGTTCACTCTTTCTATTCAATCTATTTTTTTTTTTTAAGATTTTATTTATTTATTTGACAGAGAGAGACACAGCGAGAGAGGGAACACAAGCAGGGGGCGTGGGAGAGGGAGAAGCAGGCTTCCCGCTGAGCAGGGAGTCCGATGCGGGGCTTGATCCCAGGACCCTGGGATCATGACCTGAGCCGAAGGCAGACGCTTAAGGACTGAGCCACCCAGGTGCCCCTCTATTCAATCTATTGATACACCTCCTTTCATAGTCTTGGTATACACTTTGGCAAAAAAAAAAAAAAAAAAAAAAGAAAGAAAAGAAAAAAGGATGACCATACTATGCCAGGTTTTACCACCACCACTGCTACCCCCTTGGCCCAGCCACCGTCCTGTCTGGGACCTGCCTTCTCTGATTCCCCCCTTGCTGTGAAAGGCTATTCTGACAGCAGCCAGAGTGGCCCACTTGAAGCCTAAGCCAGATCATGAAACGTCTCTCCTGAGAAGCCCCTCCACAGGCTTCTCATCTCACTCAGAACAGAAGTGAAAGTTGTCACTACGGCGCACAAGGCTTTTGCAGCCCTGGTCCCTCTTCCTTGCTCACTGGGCTCTAACTCACTGCGCCCTTGCTGAGTTTCCCAGCACAGCGGGCAGGCGTCTGCCTTGAGCCTTCAGGGCTTGCTGTTCCCGCACATGCTGTTCCCGCACCTGCCGTGCTCTTCCTAGGCTATGTATATCATTTGCTTTCTCACTTGCTTCCAATCTTTACTTAAAAAACTGTCAAACTTCTTAGTGAGGCCCACCCTGATCACTGTCTGAATACCCATACTCTACACCTTCCTCCTCTCTCTCTTTTCCTTGAACATATCATTATTACAAATACGAATATGTTTTTGGTTGTTTCCTTTTCCTTCCACTATTCTACCAGTTCTAAAAGAGCAGACTTATAATTATTATTATTGTCACTTTTGTTCATTGATGTGGTATTTGTTACAGAGAAGGTGCTCGATAAGCATTTGTTGAGTGACTAAGTGACTGAATGTTGGTGTTTCCCAGGATTTTCTGTCCTTTCTCATGTCATTGGGTGATCATTTCATGTTTAAAATCACTATCTGCAGATAACACTCCATGGCAGATTTCTCCTTGGAGCTCCAGACACTTCTGTTTAAGCTGCCTCCTAGACATTGCCCTTGACTTTGCGTTCACTAGGACTCTCTCCTACACGTCTTCAGCATATTGATGTGCACAACCGAAAGTCCAGTTGTAGAAATGGGTGCAGGTGTGGCAGAAAGCAGAGCTCAAACAATGTTACCAAAACCTGCTTGTTCTTGTTCCCTCCCTGAACTCTTCTTCTCTAGAGTGGCTACATTCTTAGTTTCTCCTTGGGGGGTGGCAAGATGGCTACAGTAGCTGTACTCACATATTCTTATGACTCCAATTCCAATGCAGAGGAGAAAGCCTGTTTTCCATAGGTCCCACAAAATTCCTCATATTCAAACCCTAACTGGACTAGCTTAGAGCACATGGATCCTAGCCTTTCTCCCTCAGCCACCAGCCACACAGACACATATTCACACACGCTCCCACATCACCTCGGCCATGGGTCGCAGCACCGACTCTGATCTGGATCACATGCTGTGCTCTTGGGGGCAGCCTTGCCTTTCCATGTAAACTGGGTATTGTGGAGGGATCCTCCAATGGAAATTAGAGGTTGTTTTCAGAAGAAGGGAAGGAGGATGCCAAAGATATTCCCTGTCGTGGTGTTATCATCGAGTTGCTCAGTCATTATGAGGTCTTGCTTCCTTTCTCCTGTTTACATCCAACATATTGCTTTATTATACAGATTATAATTCCTTAATATACTTTAGATCTACCCATGCCTCCTCCTCAGCATTCCTGCCATGGAGGCCTTGGTGTTTTGCTTTGTGCCTGGGTTGCTATGAAAACCCTCAAAATAGTGCCTCTCCTTAGAGTCATTCCAATGTGTTCCCTTGCTATTCAGAAGAAACTTTTCCAAAATGCATGCATGATCACCCTGCTCCCTGATGTCCTTTGCTAGTCTCTCATCTTCCTTGTCATGGTGTAGGAGACACTTTTGAATCTGACTCTCACTGCCCTCTGTAGCCTCTGCGTTGAGTTCAAAGCCCTTGAAATTGTGCTGGACCAAACCATCTGCTAGTCCCCACACGAGCCATGGGCTTTCTCACGTCCATGTCTTTGCTCTCACTAACTGCTTAGCCTGCACATTTCTTCCCTTGGCTCTCTACACCTTCACCAGGGTAGATCCATCTGTCCTTAAATATTAAAGATATATTTAGAGCACCTACTGCATGCCAACTTTTCCCAATTGCCTCAGAACTAGCCTAGATGTCCTTCCCTGCCTCCCTTGAGTTCAGATTAGTTGTTTATTAGTGTGTCTCCCTGTTTAACTGTGAGCTCTCTGAGGAATCCTATTGCATCTCTAATATACAGCACAATGCTTGGCACATAGTAGGCCTTCAGGAAATGATTACTGAATAAGGAAATGAAATGTAAATAACCAGAAGGTAATATGTGGTATTTAAAAAATATTTTCACTCCTGAGCAAGTACATGATAAAAGGATCCAATGAAAGCTATGGTGCTATAATGATTCATTCTCGAGAGCCAAGTCCTCTTGAAAATATGTTCACGGGGGAATAATGGAGGCAGATAATGAACACATTAAAATAGATTGGGGGCCATTCATTTGACCTGCGATTTGAGATTTTGCTTATTAGTAAGTACTTATGCCTCCTTACCGTTTATATTGCATTTGTTCATTCCTTCAAAAATGTGTGCATGTGTGTTTCGATAATGGGAAACAGGATACTAAATGTCTGGAAAAAATGGGGCCAAAGAGAATTGATCTTTACCCCGGATCATTTTAAAAGCCCCAGAAAATTCTGAGTCAAAGGTTCAAAATCATGCTTTCCCTAAAAATTGCTAATAAAGATTAAACATTTACAGAGAGAAGTGCCATCAGTATAAATCACTGTTTCTGCGGGGAGCCTGTTTACGACCACTTTGTACACAAACAGCAGTGTTGTTCTGGGACTGGTAGTCAGTTCACTAGCATTCCAAGAAAAGGTCCAAATTCTTCTATGGTGATGTGGGAAGAGCATCATTTCTTCAGAGGCACCAACACAGTGCAGAAATCCCTTCTTTAAATGTTTGTATTCATCATTGATGAAAACTCATGCTTACTTTTGCCATTTGAATTATTGCAATTACAAGACAAAGTTCATGAACTTTCTGTCGCATTTTAACCAAATGCTAAAGTATTTCCTCATCTTCTCAAGTACAAAAAAACAAACAAAAAAAACCACAAAAAAATAAAACACCACAAAACACGCCATTGATAAAAAAAAAAAAAGAAACGGAAAATTAATAGAGGTATACAAGAGACTTCATTTTAAAAGAAACAGTCTTATTAACTCGTCTTAAGATACTATTTAGCACAAGATTTTTGCTCATAAAGAGGCCTGTGCATTAAGCTATTAAGAAGCCAGAGAAACAAATTTGCCAGGAATATATGTATTTCTAGTTTATAATATATGTTCTTTGGATTTTTCCAGTGAGGAAAAATGAGTAGGACACCATAAATACCAAGACCTGGCATCCACCATGGGATGGCTTGGAAAACAGCAACCAAGAAGCATAGCTACAGGAAGTAACATAGATGACTATAGCTGAAACCCAAATGACAATTATTAAGATGGATGCAAAGAGGGGTGACTGAATTATTCATCTTTTTCATAATCCTTGTCTTCCCAGATAATGACCACATTCATTAGTGTCATTTTGAATACAAAAGTATGCTGTGGGGTTTTTCTTGATGATAAAAAGGCTCCTTCATCTTTCACTTTCCTCCATGGTGGGTATTCCAATCTTTCTGGGAATCTGACTCTGTAAATTGCTCCTTATCCTATGCTGGGACGTGTAGGACAAGGATGTCCTTTCTGGGCTGTTGATCTTCTTAGTTAACCCAATTGTCTTGGGTTGCTCTTTTTCAATTACAGATGGTGCCTCTCCTTAATTCATTCTAGTACAGAAAATACTAGAATTTGATTCAGCACAAAGAACAATTTCATATAGAATTTAAGCAAAATGCAAATATGATAGTTAAAATATTATTCTATTCATCATAAAAATAATTGTATGTATTCCTCTTAAAGAACATATTTATTGTATATATTGAAGTATAATACTGTCATTGGTAGAGGGCTTACTGTGCATTGAGCACCCTACTAAGCGATTTACTTCCACAAATCATGGACTCTTCTTAAATACCCTTTAAAAGGAGCCAGTTAAACTATTTAATTGAAATGAAAATATTTTAGAACTACTTTATTAAAAATACAAAGAAAGCAAAAACATAAGTGTGCCTAGCTTTATAAAATGTTAAGAATAATTTTATAAATCGGTATTGCTTTGTTCCCTGAAAGTTTGACTATTGTTTCCAGGCCTGGATTGCTTTAACAAAATTTAATACGAACCTAATCAATTTCTAAAAGAATCCCATAAAACAGAAAAATAGAAAAAGCATTAATGAGGGACAAATAATATGTACCTATAAGGTGATATTTTCTGCTTAAGGGCTATATGCAAATGCTATAAATGAAAGAACTGGATCTTCTTTTAATTTGTGATTTTTAATATTTAAAATTTTGCCTCTTTAAATAGTTCTCAATGGAATAGAAATGCCGTGTCAATGATGGTGTAGTTTGTTACGGACTGAGATCTTCCGCAGTGAACATTCTGAATCCAAGCTTCCACTTAACCTCTGAACCAGGAGGACGAAGGGCAGGTTGACACAATCTCAAATTCTTTAAATCTACTATCTTAACTGAAAATTTTAATAGCTATTTTTTTTTTTTGCTATATGATGAGAATTTAAAAAAATTATGTATATACTTCACAGCTTGGTTGCCATTCTAATTCAAAGAAGGGCATAAAGTACATGTAACTATGGTATAATGTATTAAACTTGGATTTGAAAACACAGGAATATAAATACTACATAAAACATATGTCAGCTCCAAAATAGCAGGAGATATTGATATCTAGGATAATTATAAGAGTGACTTGTAGATTTCCTAATTTTTATCAGCGTGAAGGCTGAAAGAGTTTAAATTGTACTCTAACAACTGCTCTAAGAAAAAGCATCCAAAAGAAGAAGGGCCATTCTTCTGCAGTCTTAGTTGGGTCTTGAAGGTGAAGAGAATGGTTTGACTGAGGAACTGATCACATGAATTCTTAAGAATATGTTCTGCGCAGTGGCTCATATTTTCTCTTACAGAGAATACGGAGAGCATTTTCATATAATCCCTTGCACACTGCTCAGCAATGCATGTGATCTTTTACCTGTTTCCTTTTGATAATGGGGAAAATAGTAGAGTGCCATGAGTGAAATAAGGCAAAGCTGGGGAGAGCTGCTAACGGCATGCTTTCCTCCTTCCTCTGAGCTCTAAGGTGGCTCTTCATTGAGCATCCTTCGTGCCACTTGGCACTGTCTGCTCTGGATCACGCCCTGCTCTGGAGCACAACACCCCTTCCCTTCTCCCTGTCCAAAACCAACCTCTTTAGTCAGGCAATTTTTGAACATAGCTAGGGCAGTATATCTAGAATATGTCGAGTAAGTCAAATCAGTGGGTCTCACTGTGTCAAGATTCTTCACCTATTAAATATTGATTACTGTGCTGATTTCATGGCTATTGGGTGTGGATTTTATGTGTCAGCAAATTGTAAATATGATGAGGGGGAAAATGAAAAATTTGGCAGAAAGCATCAGTGACAAAAAGAATAGCTCATGAGTCTTTTAGATGCTTCATACTCTTGCACTGTGATTTACTAGTTTTTGGTTTTGGTAGATTAAAATGTTTTTGATGGATTAGTAAAGACTGTGTGTGTGGTCCAGGGAGGATTTCTAGGACTTGGCTAAAGGAACCCACTAAATTGCATGCTTTTAAATCTAAGGATGGCATCTTCTGTTTGAATTTTCAGTGCCTACTACAGAGATTGGTACATGGTAAGAGCTTCAGTTTTTTTCAATGAATCAATAGAAAGGAATAAAAACTAGAGTGTGGGAGTAGGAGTATACATACAGGGAGTTACATATACTTGTGTATATCAAATCTAGCTCTTTAAATTACATATCCTTTAATAAATAATTTTAAAAGAAGTACAAATATAAGCAACTCTACGACAAAAAGACAGGTATCACCACAAGAATCCACTTTGTTGAAAGGGGGACATTTACTACGGGTTTTTATAAAATACTATAGAAATATTCTTTTAAGATGAGTTACTTAGAAAATTAAAGGTTTTAGAAATGAACGTAGCAAATATATGTCAAAATTGCTTAATTATTCTTAGCCATAGATTTTTTTTTAAGATTTTATTTATTTATTTGACCGAGATAGAAAGAGCCAAAGAACGCAGTGTGGGGGATGACAGAGGGAGAAGGAGAAGCGGGCTCCCCACTGAGCAGGGAGCCCAACGCAGGGTTCCATCCCAGGACCCCATTCCAGGACCCTGGGATCATGACCTGAGCTGAAGGCAGACGCTTAACCAACTGAGCCACCCAGACGCCCCTAGCCATAGAGTCTTATAGAAGTAGAACAAAGTCATATATTCCCTACAGATACTTTGCCTTATCTGTATTTCCCTATGCATTTACTGTGCAATGTATATTTTGATAGCATTACCAGTCCTGAAACAACTTCTGTGAATTTAACTTTCTAAAGTTCCTGAAAATTATTTAAAGCTCTTTAGTTTGGGGACAATAGAGGCACAGATCTTAAATAGGTGACCCCTAATGATAAAAGATGAATTTATATAAACCTAAATTGCCTCATATTGTGGATCTTTTATTTTGTGTGTTTATATTACTTCATAGTAATATACAATTTGACCAGAAGATGGCAGCATTCTGAAAGAAAAAAGAAACGAAACCAAACATAAAAACAAAAAACAAGATACTGCAACTACCTTGGTTTTTATTCTTCAAAGTTTTAATGATGACACTATTTTAACCAGTGTTAATCTTTTATTTGGTATATTATCCTTTTCAAGGTGTAAAACTTCCTCATTCCAAGAAAAATAACTTAGTAGTTGTAAGAGCCTATCTGTACTATTTTGGCACCAAAGAAGAAAGTCCTTTGAAAGATCTAACAATCATCTGAAGGCTACAGAACTTTAAGTCAGTGGTATATTAATTTTCTGCTGGAGTAAAATATAATATCTGAAAATAATATATTTAATAATCAAACTTATGATCCAAGAGATTAAATGTGTTAGAATTTTTCTCCAAAGTATCTTTTTGGGGTGGAGGAACATTCTTATGCACTGTGAAATACATTATATAGAAACACAATTTAAAAAACATGAAAAGATTCTTCCATGGAGAAAAAAATATATAATATATATAAAATACTATATACAATATAATATTTTATATATATCATGATATTTTATATACTAATTTTATTTATTTACAAACCCCACAAAACAATGTGCTCTTAAGTCTATTTTAAATTTAACATCTGATTATGTATATTTTTGTTTGTTTGTTTATACCAATACTGAAAGTTCTTTATCAGCCTGAAAGAGTAATATAACTTTTCTTTTGTGCCAACTTACTGACAACCTTAATTGAACTGATTTGAAAAGATGCACAGGGGAGCATATAGTCATGCCCTTGTAATGCCCCTTTAAACTTATACAGCAAATGGAATCATGGATAATCTATGACAATATTCTTTAAACCAATCAGTGAGTAATGTTTACTCTGTGTAACTCAGAAATGTGCTAGGAATAATTGTGGAAAAAATAATAAATATATGATGTTAACAGTAATAAAAATACTGAAATGATTTTAATTTTGTACCTCCAGCTTTTAAGTGGCATTATATAGTTTTTGCCATATATGCAGTACTTCTTTTCTGGTTTGATGACAATATTTTAATGAAAGTTTTCAGAAATTTTGTAAGAAAAAAATTATGTTTAGTATTCTGTTGTTTTGAAAAATTTAAGAAAAATAGTCCTTCAGCCTAAGTATAAATATAAGCAGGTATCCTTGGGACCTATTCCTGGTGTCTATGCAGCAACTAAGTCAGAATATATCATCTTTCCTCCCCTGGAGCCAACCTGACCTGATTCCCTCCACCCATGCCTATCTGACCATTTGAGATCTAATATGAGTATTTATTGCTGAAATCTATCCTTCTTCATTTCCAGAAGCTGCTGAAGCTTCTGGATCTCAGCCCCAAATTGAACTTCCAGAACCTTTGGCCAGACAGAGCCCATCCTTTGTCATAGGCCTTTTCCTCATTATACTTCCCAAAAAAAAGTCTGACTCGTGTGGAAGGATGTTTCTTTAGCACTTGGAGCTGAAGAGAAAACCAGGTCACATAATAGAAAAAAAAAATTATGTCATGTAGACCATAAACTAGAAAAAAGTCAAAGTCTAGGCAAACTGCTATTTTTTTCTCCCTGCAAAATTACTATGATTTATTATCTCTGCCATTATCAATTTAAAATTGTGTTCAAATTTGTCAATCTATGGCTCCACTGTAAGTCAACATACAAATTATTTTGTGTTGTTTTAACATGTTACCTTATTAGCATGTATTCTGACAGCATATTGAAGGAAAACCAATTTTTAAGTATTTTCCCCGCTTTGGGGTATATAAATTCTACCTTTAGCAGACCAATTAAGGAACTGAAGAGTGGTGGTCAACCGACTTTGGGTTGTGTGTATCTTATTTTTAGTCCTGTCTGAATAAAGTTTTAGTGAGTGACAAAAAATACCACCATAACCTCAAATCTGTGATTTTATCTTAATCAAAGTGTTCTCATCTCTCAGATACCAGCAGAGAGCAAATGTGTTCCTGGCACTCATACCCCCAGTTCAGGACACAGATCCCTGTGATAGGATGTTAAAACTGAGGTTTGGACCTAAGCCCTAAGGTGACAGGTTTCATATCAAAATGAGTAGTGATAAAGACAACAATGTAGAGGCTGCAAAATGTATTTTGAGGACAAGGTGTCAAGTGTTCCCTCCCCCACCCCAAAGGATATAATAGGATCAGGAATCAGAAGATTTTGGAAGAAGTGATTTTGGGGAGAGATTTTGGTGTGCTGTGAATCCTCCCCTACATCTTGCCCTACAAGGAAGTGTTAGTAGGTAGGCTGTCTGCTCTCATTTCAAGGCTGGTTAAAGGGGCTTCAAACATACCCTTCAGACATGGAGAGTCTGGTATGTGTCCCTGCAGCCTGGGGGACACAGGACCCTGATCTGGCCTGATTGGGCTGCCTAGCTGGTGATGAGTCACAGGAGAAGTGGCTGTATTAGCATCAGCTGGATTCCTAGATCTTTCAGGAAAAGGCAGTGTGAGTGTTTCTTATGGATCAGAGATGTATGCGTGGCATAATTTGAGGACCTGTTCAGAGGACTGACTAGAGGTGTCAACAGGCGTCAGCCAGGAGAAGCTAAAAGTGTCTGCCTTCCTAAGGGCTGTAGAAAAACTAAGTGACCTGCAAAACTAGAAACATAAAGACCACATTAAGGGAATTAGAGATGTGGTAGCTAATCTCCAAGACGTCTCCCAGTGAGCTCTGCTTCCTGGGACACATGCCCTGGAAAGTCCCCTCCCACACAGATCAGTATTGTATGACCAAAAAGAATACAACAGACATTATGGTGTGTGACTTTCAAAACTAGTTCATAAAAAGCATTGCAACTTCTGCCTTGGTCTCTTAAATTTCTCATCCCGGGGAAGCCAGCGCTATGATGTAAGGAGACTAAGGCTCTCTCATGAAGGGACTCACTTGGGGAAAAACCAATTTGCCAACCACGTGAGTAATTATCATTTTGAAGGTGGATCTTGCACCCCTAGCCAACACGTAACTAACTGCAACTTCACTAGAGACCCTGTACTAGAAGTGCATGAATAGGCTAGTCTTGAATTTCTAGTATATGGAAGCCATGATACATTGACCACTGTTGTTCTATGCTACTAAATTAGGCTTGATCTATTATGCAACAACAGACAACTAATACAGATTTTGGTACTAGGGATAGGATGCTACTATAACAAAAAAGGTAAAAACTGACAAAATGTGGGAGTGGCTTTGGGATCAGGTGGCAGGTGAATGTTAGCTGGGCCTTGAGGGGAGTGCTTTTGAAAGGCTAAAGGACCCCAAAGATACTGTGAGCACTAGCTGTACGGCCTTTGAGGAACCTTTCAGTGAGAGCTTAAAGAAAAGTGAGGGAAATATTATTAGAAGAAAAGGATCGTTTTTATTTAGTGACAGAAAGTTTAGGAGGACAGCTGTGTGTGGTCCTGTGGAAAGCAGAAAATGTGGAAGGTATTTAGTGATCTAGCAAAGGAGATCTCCAGGCTGGGTTAAAGGTATTGCCTGGCTTCTTGTTCCTTATACTAAAATGCAAAAGGAGGGAGATAGGCTTCTTCACAACTTCTCCAGATGATGAATGATAGTAAAATTAAGAAATCATTTCTGGGTAAGATCAAATCTAGGTTGCAGCCAAGAAAACATATCTAAAGATAAAATTCTTTGCCAAAGCCTCAAAGCTATTTAAGATAATGCCTCAGAAAATTGTCCACACAAAAAGTTCACCAGGGATGTTTAGGATGTATCACAGATCCTTTATATTAAACAACAGGATTTCTAAGAATCATCAGGGCACTGCCTCTCAGAAGCCCTAGTGGGGGTCTGAGGTAGGGAAAAACTTATCTTGAAGAGATTTGTAAGTTGGTTCTGTCTAATGGAGTAAGCTCTTATAAGACACACAGGAGATGCACAAAGTTTCAAAGAGATTGTACTAGCAGAAACACCTTTATCTTAGATCGAAAGATTCAGACACAGTGCAGAACCAATGGAAGGCTTTGGAACCCCCAAACTCTATAGGCAGAATCCAAGATGAGGAAACTACTTAGCTGCAAACAGCCGTCAATTTCATAAGAAAAAGGAAGGATGACTCAAGGGGCAGAACCAAGATCTCAAAGGGGGTGAACCAGGAACCACGGAGAATAATTCCCAGGAAGTAGTAGGAAAGATTCTTAGCCAAAACATTCAAGTATCTGCCATTCTGTTTTTCAGAATTTCTATAGGCCACTGACTCCTTTGTGCTTCTTTTTACCCTCTTTGTGTATGGGAGAATTTATAGTGGTAATGTGGTATCTATCATACCACTGATTGTTGGGCATGTTCACAGGCCTTCAGGTCAAGAGGGCTGTACTTGAGGAACTGGGAAGTCTCACTGAACTTGGATTTGATTTATATGACAAGATCTTGAACTTTGATTTATATGACAAGATGCTGTCATGAGATGAGTCTTCTGAGGGCCTTTGGAGGCGGTGAATGTCTTTGCATGTTTGAGAAACATGGCTCATTTTGCTGGTCAGCCTTCAAGATGGCCCTCAATATTTCTCACCTTTATAAACATGTCCTTGTTTGATCTCTTCCCATATTCAACCAGGGCTGGTCTGCATGACCAACAAAATATGGCAGGCATGCTAGTCTGACTTCTTGATTTCTTTGACTCCCTCTGGGGGAAGCCAGGTGCTATGTACAAGGACACCCAAACAGCCCCACTGAGTGATCCACATAGAAAAGAACAAATTTTCCAGCACTAATCTCCCAGTCACACTGAGTAAGCCAATTTACAAATGGATCTTGCAGCCTCCATAAAACTTATAAATGACTGCATCCCAACAGATACTTGACTGCAACCTCATGAGATACCTTAAACTAGAACCACATGCTGGAGTTTCTTTCAGATTCTGAACTTATTAGAAACCATGAGAAATAATAATAATTATTATTTTAGATCTTAAAGTTTCAATATGCTTTGTTACATAGCAACAGATAACTGATAATAGCAGGTAACAGTTTCTTAGATATCTTCCAGACCCATAGAGCATTCATGTGCATCCAGTGAGAACTTTTCTGTTCTCTGTGTTATCCAACCTCTCATGACACAGCTGCTAGCCAGTGATGCACGGAGTGAGCTAGGCAGGAAAAGGAAGCTGAACCTCTACTCCCAACCTTCCCTAGCTGTAGGCAGACACCTGTCTTCAGCAGGACCAAATTAGGAGACAGGGAGAAACCTTACAGGTAAAGAAGACTGAAATGTTGATTATTATAGAAATTAAACCTTCTCATTTCTGATTCATGACTGCCACATTTTGGAATTTAAAATGATTGTATTACTTAAGAGTGTCGTAAGACTCATGGGAGTCTCTGAGTTTTTGTCTAATCAAGGAGGGAGAAAAGTAGCTGACATGGGTGTTTGTTGTGGAAGGTGTAATAAAAAATTAATGTGTTTTGTGATTTCATTCTATTGGGTAGTGCATGTTTAGCTAAGATCACATTCCTGGAAAACAATAAAACAATGCAAAAAAAAAAAAAGGATAATAAAAATTCCCTCAATAAAACTACCTCTGCTAGCCTTTGTATTTCTTTCTTTTCATTATTACCAAAAACATTCTGGAGGTACACACACTTAAAATGGGTATATTTTATTGTATGTAAATTATACCTTAAAATAAGGTTGATTTAAAAACCTTGCTTTTTCTCCTTCTCATTCTTACTTCTGCTTCTTTATCCCTTTAGTCCATGGCCCTACCATTGTCTTACTTCTTCAAGATGTAAATCTTGAATCCACTTTAAATTTTTTCCTTTTGCTAATACTTTGCAAAAGGTCAGTTTTCAAAGTCTATGAGTTCTACCTTCAACAGTACACACGAGCCTGCGTCTTCCCTGTTCCTCAGGGTTGTTCCCTCCGGGTCTTAATAACTATAATTTGGTTCTTGTTAACGTCTTTTCATACCCACGTGTTTGGGTATCTGCTGCTCGCACCAGAGAATGCACCCTATGAAGGTGAAGGTCATGGCACGTGTGGTGGAGACTGCAGAGCTACTCCCTCTTCAGGGACAGTACGTCAGCTCCCTTCCTGCAGCCAGCGTGGGAAATGCCCTGCCAGCAAGGAACTGGCTCACTCAAAGTTACCTCACTTTCTAGGGGCAGCCTAAGACCGACTGACTGGCTGGTGCCAGGACCTAACCCTCTTCCTCCATTTGCGACAATGCTGAAGGGTCACCCATCTCCAGAGACCTCCATACAACCAGCTGAGACCACAGCTCTTACTGTACTGCAGCTGAACCAACTCTGCCTTCTGACCAGTTTGGCCTTCCTCACTTCCAAACAATGTCTATATCTCAGAAACCCTTACCGATACAACTTCTCCAGGCAATTCTTGGTCCCAGAGCCCGATTCCAGAGATTCCAATCACGTCCTCTCCCTCCAAACGTTTTTTTAAAATTCTATCCCAGTGCCTAGCACAGTGGCTTACACATAGCTATAGCAAGTTCTTACAGCTTCTTGAAAAAAAAAAAAAAAGAATTAGAGTTCATAAAATTAATGTTCATAGCATTAATAGTACTATAGTTCACCTACTAGAAATGCTTTTTAAGTAAAATGTAGAATAATTTTATGAAGCATGAATATATCAGTTATTACACATGGCTGCTAATATTGTTCTTTACCTTTTTATTAAAGTAAGATGTACAAATGTCTGATAAATATAAGAAAAGTTCTCTATTACTAGTAATAAAAAAACTTCTCCTTAACAAATACACAATTCCTCTTTGGTCTATGAAACCACGTAAGAGAATTTTGGAAATGCAGACAAAAATGTATACAGAACTGTCCATTGTAGTGTTATATATAATAAACACACACACATATATATAAATGATAAATGTTTTACAAGTAGGGAAATGATTGTACAATTTTGATATCAGAAAATTCCAATTGTAAAATTAAATACTTAGCTAATATTTGCTTAGGAAATATATCTAAATGGAAATTCTATATGTTCTGAGTTCTAAATGTTAATCCATTAAAAGTTATTTATTTATTTATTTATTATGTTATGTTAATCACCATACATTACATCATTAGTTTTTGATGTAGTGTTCCATGATTCATTGTTTGCGTATAACACCCAATTCTCCATGCAGAATGTGCCCTCTTTTTTTATTTTTTATTTATTTTTATTTATTTTTATTTATTTTTTTTAAGATTTTATTTATTTATTTGACAGAGAGAGACACAGCGAGAGAGGGAACACAAGCAGGGGGAGTGGGAGAGGGAGAAGCAGGCTTCCCGCGGAGCAGGGAGCCAGATGCAGGGCTCGATCCCAGGACCCTGGGATCATGACCTGAACCGAAGGCAGACGCTTAACACCTGAGCCACCCAGGCGCCCCAGAATGTGCCCTCTTTAATACTCATCACCAGGCTAACCCATCCCCCACCCCCCTCCCCTCTAGAACCCTCAGTTTGTTTTTCAGAGTCCATAGTCTCTCATGGTTGTCTCCCCCTCTGATTTCCCCCCTTCACTAAAGTTATTTAAAATTCTGACTTTATTCCCCAATAGAAACAAAGTAAACAAACAAACAAAAAGGCAAACAAACCTATCTACAACCCAATGTTCTGAAGTATAGAATTTGTTTCACATTTAAAACCTTAATGATTTGGGCCAGCAGAAGCCCAAACCCAGGAGAAGTCAGGTTGTTCTGATACAGACAGTCTTCTCTCTCTCTCGCACTTAATCTTATCTCCCAGAGTTCGGGACTCGGTGACGATGAAGCTTTAGGAATGAATAGCTTGCCCTAGCAGCATGGGAGTTCTAGGGGCAGCTTCACCACAGTGATCTTGGAAATGGAGGAGATATATATCAGAGGCTCTCTGGACACACACAAAAAATTCTTCAACATTTTCTCAATCTTATTGTTTAGTCTAGGATTTGGACAAAATTTACGCTATGGATTGACCAAAGAAGATCTCATTCATAAGGCCAATATGTAAAAGAGATAAAAGTAAATCAGTCTGGTTGGGGCAGGTGGAGGAAGGCACTTCTGGGGGTGTCCCAGAGCACGGTCTGAACAGCACTGATTTATTCAGGTAGTTTTGCCTGTCTGTATGATTCTCCGCATTTTGCATTATGGATAATTTGGTAAGTGCCCATTTGGTGAATTACTATAGTATTTACATACAAAGATGGGGCCTTCAAAATGAATCAACAGAACAACAACAAAATAAAATGGATAAAGCAATTTACAGTGAACAGGAAACAATGAGAGTCATTTTCATGAACATCAACTGATTTTACTTTGAAGGAGTTTACAAATCCAGAACTCATCTGGATTACACTAAGCCATTAAAGTGGAAAGAAAAGAGAATCACTAAAAATGGCAGTGGCGACAATAATGTGAAGAATATGAACTACTGACTTAAAAAAAAAGGAAATTAGCACACAAAATGTTCATTAAATACCTAGAAGAGTCAGAAATATTGATACTTTTCAAGCGATGGTGTTTTAGGACACCGTGAATTGAAAGTAAATAATGCCTTTACTTTCATACTTTTGTTATATGACTCCAAAGTTTAGATGCGTGATGTTCAGAATACTCGAATGCATGGTGGATGTTTTTACTTTTTCATTTAGAAACTTGTTATGTGGTAGACAGCTCACAACTAGAGCTGAAGAAGACCCAACTGTAAACTTCGTGTAACTGCTACTGAATGTTCCCATGGAGTCCTTGGTTCAACATTTCAACTGACTTCAACTGTCTTTAAGAAGTGAGTGTTGAGGCCAACAAATGCCAGAGCTGAAATTAATTATCAATCAAAGAATCAAAGTGGAAAAGTTAAAAAAAAAAAGGGGGGGGGAACATATTGAATATGTAATTAGAGCTTTGGGACAACGAGGTCTGAAATGAAGAGAGAGAGGACTGTGGAAATGACTTAGTGGTTATTATTATTGCTCAGTGCGATGAATTATATTCTTGGTTGCTGTGATGTGGCACGCTGCTGGCTTGCCATTTTACATTGCCCAGAAATAACTGGAAGTTGTTATTGCTCTTGGACGAAAATATGAGCTGGATTCGAGAAGTAACATCAGCACATGGAAAAACTAAATTTTTCTCATTGTAATGATGATAACACACAAAAGTACTATTCATATGACTAAACCTTAGATTGTAGAGATGATTTTTCATTTTGCCCTAATGGAATCTATTCAATTCTAACTGTCCCATGATCCATATGTGTTCCATTCCCTCCCCCCTCCTTTTTGGGGGGTTTTAGGAATTCTCCTCTGGACAACTTAATTAACTAGATTATTATAAAATAAACACAAACAAGATAGAAAAACACTTTTGCAAAATTGAAAAATTCTTTCAATACCATGCAGTCAGTGTTTAGTATTAAGGATCAGTGTATCTGGGTACAAGTTATGCTTATTTTTGACAAAACAAAACTTCTAGGTTCAAAGTGAAAAGGCTGATGTGAGGAGGTCATTGTGGAGATCAAATAACCCATCCCAAATGAGACTGTCATGAATTAATGTGTAAATGCATTGGAAACAGATGTCAATATCTTCAAACACAAGAAATGAGAGAATTTTGAATTTATTTTAAATATAAAAGAAAATGACTATAAAAATGTTTCTATTTTTCAAAGCCCAAGGTTAATGAATTACATATTTATTATTTCAAAATCCAGAATATGTGAATGGATGCCTCTATGCTTTACAATCATAGAATTCTAAGAAACATCTCATTATAATAATCACAGAATGATGTCCTTTTCAAAAACATTTTTTTCCAGTTCTTTATTGGCTCAGTTTTTCTTAAAAAAGCAATAAATTTTGCTTTATTTTTCTTTCTCATAAACAATGAGGATCTTAGTTAACAAAGACAAATATTTCTTTAAAAATCCACATACTTTAATGTTATTGCTTTTCTATGTCAGAGTAAAATTGCCACATTCAAAAGCATTACAATCAAAGACATTTTTCTAAGACCATTACATTTTTGCACTTATTAATGGTAAACTGTACTAATTTAATTTTTTTTGATGTTTCAGAAGAGGCTGACTTAAACTTTCTTCAAAAATTCTGTGTGTCATTTTTTCCTTAACTATGCTGACTATTTTCTTTACTTATCATGTAACATTACGAAATACTATTAAATTCTAATTAATTTTATATATTATCTTGAATTTTTTCCCCCAGACTTCAGTAAAAAGGAGTATTCACAGTTCCTCTTTGTAAAAAAGACAATAATGTTTTATCCCTCTATTTTGTTTTAAATAGTGGGCAGCATTAGGAAAACTTACCAGTTGTGCTAAAAATAACTATCTGATAATGATTTAAACAAAAATATAGTATATAACATAGTATATAATTTAAAAATATAGTATGTAATACCCTGGTAAAACAAAATACAAATAGTACTAAAATTCTATGTATGAATTGGGTTTTAAAAGATACTTTAAAATGATGTGATTTGGACTCCAGAATCTATATTCTTGTTTTCAGTTTTAATGCCTGCCATTTAATACATCACAAGCATAATGAGGTTAGCTTAATGATCATATGTATAAGATATGTGATTTCATTTAGATATAAAATTTGATTTACAAAAAAAAATTGATTTACACTGAAACTATTATGGGAAAACCCTAATGATTTTTCTTTTCTTTCTTGGATCATTTTTAATTTTATTGAAATTCTGTATAATTGAGACAAATGGTAATGGTACTTTATTCCATAGCAGAATTAGTTTTCACATATCCATGAAGCATAGCCTAATTTATTGCAAAAAGGCTACTGTGGAATTCTACACCAGGAAATAAACTTGAATGAAATAATTCCTGTCAATGTGCCTGAAGTATATTGTTTATAACAAAGGTGTTCTTATGCTCATCAGATCTCTTCGCTGGATAACTGGCTGAATCATCAAATCTCAAATGAGCATTTCTTTATGGTAGGCTTGGAGAGTCTTTTGAGAATCTGATGCAGATATTGACAGTCTTCCCACGTGTAAATGCTGGTGTGCATATACAATTTAAAATACAACTTCAAGGGGTTCAGGCACCCTTTTAAATAAATCCATAAATTCCAGGTTAAGAATACTTTTTTAAATCTTGTGTGGCTAATTCGTCATAAATTAATATCATACTCCCAATCAGACTGTCTGTGACATCTTTAATAAATCACTCTCTATCAAAACAGTATTTCATGAGTTTTATATTTTTTATTTTTAAGCAGCCTACGTGGAAGTCCTCCTTTTACAGAAGCAACAATTAAATTGATTATTGTTTGTCAAAGGTGTCCATTAACCTCTGTCTTCTACCTGATGAGCTTCCCTTTAGAAACCCTTCCTCAAACCTTTTCAAACCTTAAATCTCCTAACCCAGATACAGACATCACCACTCCCCACACCTGGTAACAATGAATAGATCTGCCTTTGTAGTTTCTGTGTTTTTCCTAAGAAATAGTCTTAAACAAAATTAATATAAAAATTTATACTGAATAATAATTTTATGACTATATAAAAACTTAATAATTACTAATTTGGTTTCATTAAAAATTGAACCATTTGGTTAAGAATTACTCAACACAGGTTTCTGGAAAATAACACCAGAGTATGTATGTCTGTAATATACACATATATACATACACACAAATAAATGTATGTATTTTCTGATATATATATATAACACATATATATGTATAATTTAATACACATGTATATATATACGTACAAACACATGTAAAAAATCTATGGTAGACAGATGATTTAGAAAATGATGTTAGAACAATATGACCTATGCCATGCTCTGATGAACCAGTTCTTTATTGTGCAATGAAGCTGTGCCTGTGCACTCTGATAACTCAAACATCAGTGGCAATTTGTTTCCGACATAAAACCTCTCAGACCAATTTATGTTGATTCTGAAGCCAGGTGGTTGGCAGGTGAATCTCTGCATAAAGCAGTGTTTAGGAGCATGGAAGATCTGGGTGTCGTCCTGGCCCCATCCTTTCCTAGCAATGAGGCCACAGGCAACTCAGATTAGCCATTATAAATATTAGTTTCCTCATCGACGAACTCTAGGAAATCATAGCATCTACCTAAAAGGCTGTTGTGAGGATTCAATGAACTATGCCCTACTAGTCCATAATATAATATCTGCCACATAGTGTGCACTCCATAAATGTTTGTCCTTTTTCTATTTGATACTATTATTACAGAGGAAAAATGCTTTTCTCCATAATTATTACCTGGATAAAACTTGCGGGTCTTTCTTAAAGTTCATATTCTTGTTGTCTCTGCTTTTACCATGGAGAGATATAGATTCATAGAAATACTATGAGTGACAATTTATGGTTCTCATATGCACAGTGCCCAAAATATAAATTGATACTTTCAAGAACAGTGTAGATTAGACCATATCTCATTGGCTGAAAAAAGGGAAAATAAGATCCTGGTTTTTAAAGACTTGAACTTAAATAACATTTATTAAAAAATGACATGTCAAAATTCTTACCTAGTGCCATCATCACCCTCCTTTTCTCTACACCTCAAAACATTTATACCTTTTAGGGAGGACAATGTTATTGACAAGTAAATGTCACACCAGAAAATTACTATTTTGCTTCTATCATGCAGAGGGGAGAAAAATAATAGATTGTATGTAAATGCCTCACTAAACTGACTATAGCATAATCAGTTGTGTTGGGGGTCATATTGAGAGATTGTTCTCTTCAACAATAGAATAGACCATGCAAGTTTTGGAACTGTCAGTAAAAGCAGTTGGGCTATTATGTTGATTATAGTATTGAGAGTCTTTTTAAAAGTCATCTAGAAATGATCATGAACTGTAGTGAGGGCATACTCCTGAGCTCTATTTTTGTCACACCATGGCAGCCTTTAGGCAAGATTTATTCTCAGCTTCTCTCTAAAGGAGTTGGCAGGGTCTGGCTGGGCATCATTCTGCCTGCCCTAAGCTCCCATCCCTCCACCAGCTGATCTTTTCCCTCATCTATCCCATTGCTATTTTGGTAGTGATGAAAAGATGAGGGGTGTATTCAATCTGTGGAATTAGACCTACTATTGCCACCTTGAGCTAAAATAAGATGTATCTGTCTTTTTTATTCTGTAGCAATTACAATAACGAAGGTTAATAATTTCTGCTGTTTTTGATGTCTTCAATAAAAGGGTTATTTTCCAGTACATAATACATTCTGATGTGAATGCCAATATGTTTCAAAATTCCTTTAGATAGTTTAGGACATACTCAAAGCTGCTCTGTCTAGCTGTGGTTCCAACATGCCCAAATGATTGAGGGTTTCATCACTGTTATTAGAATTCTATCACAAGGCAACTAAGGGAGTTTCTGGGACAAAGAGGGAAGAGGAATTTAGACTAAATTGAAACCATATCCTTGCATTGCTCTTTAATGATGCTCTTGGTTATTCTACAGAATGCTAGACTGTCCCTGTTCCTCCAGTTACTTATTCTACAAATGAAATACATTGTTTTCTTTATTTTCTAGAGCTTGGTTTCTCCCTTCATAAATGTATGATGAATAGTAATTTAATGAACACCTACACTTACAAGTAGCTTCAGAAAAAACAACAAAACCCCTGAGGTTTTAGTGTCCTGCTTTAAAATCTTTCATGTAACAACCCTATATTCATGAATACAGGAACAACTTAAGCATCTGATACCATGGCCAGAAGGATGTCAGTATATCATTCTAGAATGAGTCATAGCACTTTGTATAAAAGTAATATGACTAATCATGGGTTGTTTGTGAAAGTGTCTCTCAAGAAAGGCATTATGAGACTGTTTCAAAAGAAAAAATCACAGATTTTGGGAGAGAAATCGGTGATTTTTTGGACATGAAACACTAGATCTCTTTTTTCTAATGTGTTTTTTGGTAGGTACTGGGTATCCTACCTTTGGACTTTTTCATTTTTGTGTGAAATACATCACAGAAATCTACTTTAATGCTCACTCTTTGGCATGATATATACATAGTCTTCATGAAAAATCTGAAGATTACTCATTGGTCCTGTTCTAATAATACATATAAAAGAAATCTTATAGAAAAAATAGGCACGTAGAAACCCAGAGGTCTTACATACAAAAGGAAAGCCAAATATTTGTGATAGTTAGTCACCCTTATAAATAGATTTCACAGCAGCAAATCAAATGTAACATTAAATAATTCTGAAATAAAAGTAAACATTTTGTAAAAATATGACATTATGGAGCAAAAGTTTAGTTCATTATGAGTGGATGTTAGAAGTAGGTGTTCTTAGTAAATATGTTTCTACTTAATATTAAATTTGAAATTTTAGTTCCTGGTGAAAAGAATGGCTCTGTAGGACACTGGAGCTTTCTCGCTTTCCACAAAGTAGTCAGACTGCCATTACACAAATAGATAATTTCCCAAGCTCCAAATTGACAGGGTAAATATCTGTTTACTCTCTGACAAAATAGGTAAAATTCTTCATTCTAATATTCCTACCCAGAAACAACTGAAAACATAGAACTGACCCATAAGGCCAAAGAATTATTTTCAAACTGTAGTAAAAAGGAATTGTACTCAAAAGCATCAACACCAATAATAACACAAAATTAAATACACACACACATTAAAACAACCCTTCCCCCCAAACAAAAACTTGCTTTTCAAGCTATTTTAATTATTGGCCATTTTCTTTGAGAAATTTCCTAAAAGTCAGTTGTCTTTGACAGTGGGGTGTTTCTTTCTGGGTCCTTCTCATGGCCTGCTGGAGAATTTTACTAAATTATAGTTCAGTAGCTGGACAGAGTTTCATGTACAGTTCTCTAACTGCCTGTGGTATTGGTCAAGATGGGTTAAGCAGTTTTTGGTTGTCTTGAAGTGGAATATTGTGTTTGGAGGCGAAGTCCACTGCATAATGATTCCCAGTGCTCACTGACAAATGAGGGGTGGCATCACTACGAAGCTGTGACTGTGCGCCCAGGTAACAAGTCACACCTGAACAGCTGGGTAGAGAGTCACAGTTTTATCCAAAGTTGACAACTTTTCAGTAAATATTTGTTTTAGGGGCATGGAAAAGTATGTTTCTGTTCAAGAACTGATTTTAGTATTTCTTTTTTTTAAGATTTTATTTATTTGAGAGAGAGAGAGAGAGAGATCACCAGCTGGGGGCTGGGGGGTGTGTGCAGAGGAAGAGGGAGGAGTAGGCTCCCTGCTGAACAAGGAGCCTGATGTGGGGCTGGATCCCAGGACCCTGAGATCATGACCTGAGCCAAAGCCAGACACTTAACCAAATGAGCCACCCAGGTGCCCCAATTTTAGTATTTCTTAATTTTGCCTGTGGGGTGAATAGTTTGGTTAATTGATATGGCAAACATGAAGAATTTGAAAACAGACCCATCTTCAAGTATTTTAAAGGATTAAAGTCCCCCCAAAACTGATGGTTTTATGTTTCTCATTCTAAAACTTTATATATATATATATATAGACATATCTCGGTGGAAATGCATTTATAAACATGAGCACATTTATAAACATGGGGGTATTGAAGAAAAGGGACAGAATTGCACACAAAGTTGTATAAATTGTTACAAATTATAAGGTGATCAAACACTAAAATATGTATCTTTCAAGGGAGAAATAGCAGATACCAATGGTAATTACCCTAAAGTAAAAGATGAGCGTGGAATAAATATCAGAGAGAAAAGAACTGCTCTTCAGGATAATAGCAGGTGCTTTAAAAAGAGAATTTAAGCATAAATACCTTTAAAAAGTGAATTCACCTTCCTTTCTACTTTTTTCTTATAAGTCAGCCCCATACCTGTCCCAATGTTCAAAAAGCCAATGCTCCAATGGTTCCCAAACCTTCAGTTTAAAACCATTGAGAGGCTTTGACCTTTTACTTCAATAAGAATGTGGTGAAGTGAGATCATTTTGTTCCATATTTAAATTTTGCATTTTAACCTTCTTTACCCATTATGAAAAAGAAGAGCACCAATTCATTGCAGCTGCCTGTTGACACACATTATTTTTGACCCTGTTTTTTCATTGTACCCAACAACAGCATTATGTAGCAGATCACTGGTTCCTATTTCCAATTTTTTAGCTCTACAATATAGTATGATATTGCATTTCACTGTTTACTTACCTACCCCGCTTTGCTAGATTGTGAGCTGTTTAAAGATGGAAAATATGTTTTACTCCACTCCCACTCTTTCATCTAGCATAGTGCATTCAATAAATATTCTATTAAAAAATGCTCTAGATATTCTTGCAATTGAACATATCTACCATGTTAAATTCAGAGTATTCTCTTTTGAGTCCTATTTCAAACTTGCCTTTTATTTTAAAGTCAGGCAAACAAGCAATCCAAACTTGTTTCTCTGTGTTAAGCTAACATGGGCATTAAAAAAAATAATACGCCACTGTGATTTTCACTAAACTAGGAAAGGTTATTTTTGAGCTGCTGGGACTTCAGATATTTGAAGTAGTAATTACTTCCTCCATAAATGTTACCTTTTACAGTCAAATACTGCTTTCCTGTAGCCGTTCAACTTTTTACTTAAAGGAAAATGTCTTTTATTTATAATTCACCCTGCTATATTATTACGTGTGGTAATTCTCCTTTTATTTGTTTTGGTAGCACTGTAAAGTTGATGAAGCATCATAATAATAATGACGGTAGCTTACATTTACTCAGTATTTATTCTGTGCCAAGCATTTCACTAAGTACTTTACATGAACTATGTCATTTAATACCCACATAAAATTTATGATGTGTGTAAATTTATATATCTCTATCTCTCTATCTAGTCTTAGGCGATTTTCTGACTAGTAAGTGGTGTGGTCAGGATAATAATTCAGGGAGAACCATCTCTAGATTTTTTGCTCTTGGTTCTTTAAAGATCTGAGTATACAGCAACAAAATTTGATACTATATTTTGCATAATTCTAGAACCATGACCTGTTTTAGTGAAGTACTTGTGTTATCGGTTATAAAGCAAACAAACAACATATGTTGGATTGTACTTAATTAAATGCTATCAAGTCACTGAAACTAAGACTCAAGGAGTATTTCTTCTATATTGAATGGATGAGATATCAACTCTTACCTTATGATTATCAGCATTTCATGTTAAAACTGACTGTTATCATTTATAACTTACCGTAGACTTGGGTTTGGTTCCAGAACTGGCCACTGGGGTGGAAGATGGTAGGTCGGTAGATTCGGAGTTAGAAGACAAATTTATTTGTGTCTGATTTACTGAAATGGTATCTGCTCCACTCTCAGATCCTGACTCCAGATCCTATTAAAAAAATGCATTGATATGAAAGGCATGTACATGCTCTCTTCCGGCCTTTTTCCCCTGCTACCAGCATCTTTCCACCTCTTCCTACTCCCAACACACACTGACATGCTAAAGAGTTGCTGACAACTGACACTGACACGTCACCCGTAACCATGCATTAGTTTGTAATAAAGAACTATAACCTTTCAGAGGGTCTGATTTTAAAGGGCAAATACTAGAGAAAGTGTTAATATATTTCTTTAGTAATTAAACAGCTTATTGAAAATTAGAAGGGCAGTAGTGGGAGCTAGCTGGGCACTGCAGTAAGTCAGGAGGTAGAAGCCCATAGATACCCCTTACTCACTATATGACCTGAGTAACTCACTTAACACCCCTTATGCAAGAGGGAGATTGTGAGTGTCAAATGAAAAGACAGTTCTCATTTCTCCTCACCTCATTTTTGTCTGTGTTCTCATCAGACCTCCATGGTGATACCTACAATGGCTTGGATTCATTTAGTCTGTCTACCTAATAAATTATGAGCTATTTGAGTGCTAAGAATTATGCTTTGACATCTGTGATTCAATTCCCTCATTTGGAAATGGGTATAATAGAGTTCAGGTTCAAGACGGTGATGTAGGAAGATTCTGAAATCACCTCCTCCACAGATCATACCAAATTACACCTATTAATAGAACAAATCCTTGTGAAGAACTGAAAATTGACTGAACAGCTACTGAACAACTAAAGACAGAGAGAATGGCAAGAGAACAGCAATAAAGATGGATGGTAACAAAGGGAACTCCCGCTCCTAACACTGCAAATGGCAGTGGGGAGGGAGGGATAGCACTGAGGGACCAGGAACAGGCCCCTCTGTCTTTGGGCACAGAAAAACAAAAAACAAAACAAAACAAAAAACAAAACATGGTTTAAAAGAGCAACTAGCACAGAAAACAGACAACAATAGAACTCTGCCAGGCTGCAGAGGAGCTGCAAGAAAGCTCTCCAGGTCAGAGGAACTGGAGAACAAGCCGGTTTATATTCCCATCCCACCTTGAAAGCCTAGACTGCAGCAGGATCCAGACACCATAATGGGAGTGCCCAGTTATCTCTGTGAGTTTGCAACTCCAGTGAGCCCAGGGTCTGCAAGCCCACACCAGCCCTAGTTATGCTGGGGCACAGAAAAGAGAAGCCAGAGTTTAAAAGGGCTGAGGAACTGTGGGGATGCTCTCTCCCCCTCAGCCTTAAAAGCCCAGGCTGGAGCAGGATTTGGCTGTCAAGAGGAGAAGTTTCAGACACCACAAATGGAGGGTCCTAATGGCATACCAGGAAGGTCCTGATGGGTCTAGTTGTCATAGGGAGTTTGTAGTCTCAGTGAGCCCAGGGTCCACCAGCCTACACCAGTCACCCTGTGACTGGGGCAGAGAAAACAGGCCAGCCATGGTTTTGTGTTTTGTTTTTTTAACTTTTAATTATTCTAATTTTTTTTTTTTACATTTTAAAATTTGTCCTGTCTTGTTTTAATTTTATTCTTTTTGATTTTGTTCGTTCTTCTCTTTTTTCTTTTCTTCTTTTTTCCTTTTCTTTTTTCTTTTCTTCTTTTATTTCATTATTTTCTTTTGTCTTTTATATTATTTTCTTTATTTAATATTTTCTAATTAATTAATTTTTTCTAATATTTAATTTTATTAGAAAATAACTAGCACATACAGCCAGCCAACAAAAGCACAGCACACAGAGTCTGCATAGGGGACACCATACACAAGACCACTCCTTCAACTTCAGGACAAGTAGCTGTTTCATCTAATCCATAGAAACAAACACAGGAAGTCAAGCAAAATGGGGAAACAGGAATATGCTCCAAAAGAACAAGAAAAAACCTCAGAAAAGAACTAAATGAAACAGATATAAGCAATCTGCCTGATAAAGAATTTAAAGTAATGATCATAATCATGCCCACTGGGCTAGAGAAAAGAATGGAGAGCTCAGTGAGACCTTCAATAAAGAAATAGAAAATATTAAAAAGAACCAAGAAAAGTTGAAGAATACAATAACTGAAATAAAAAACACACTAGAGAGAATCAACAGTAGATGAGAGGATACAGAACAGATGAGTGATCTGAAAGAAAGGATAATGGAAAGCATATAAACTTAAGATCAAAAAGAGAAAATAATTTTAAACCATGGGGATAGACTAAGAGATCTCTTGGACAACATCCTGTGAACAAATATTCATATTATAGTGATCCTTGAAAAAGAGAGAAAGGTGTAGAAAACTTATCTGAAGAAATAATAACTGAATACTTCCCTAACCTAGGAGGGAAATAGATATCTAAGTCCAAGAAGAACAGAGAGTTCCAAACAAGATGAACCCAAGGAGGTCCATGCCATGGCACATAATGATTGAAATGTCAAAGGTTAAAGATAAAGAGAGTATCTTAAAAACAAGAGAGAAACAAAGAGTTACCTACAAGGGAAAACCTGTAAGATTATCTGCTAATTTTCCAACAGAAACTTTGCAAGCCAGAAGAGAGTGATATATATGATATATTCAAAGTGCTGAAGGGGAAAAAAAAAACAACCATAAACAAGAATACTCTATCTGGCAAGGTTATCATTCAGATTTGAAAGAGAGATAAAGAATTTCCCAGACAAACAAAATATAAAGGAATTTATCACCACTTTACTAGCCTTACAAGAAATGTGAAGGGAACTTCTTTAAGTGGAAAAGAAATGGCCATAATTAGACATAAGAAAAATATGTATAAAAAGATATAAAATATAACAACATATATTCTTTCTTTCCTTCCTTCCTTCCTTCCCTCTTCTTTCCTTCCTTCTTTCAATGTGTTTGAACTTAAATGACCATAAAATGAATATGGACTGCTATTAACTTAGGATGTTATATATGAACCTCATGAAAAATTGCAAACCCAAAACCTATGGTAGATACACAAAAAATAAAGAGAAATAAAGCCAAACAAAACACTATAGATATCCATCGATTGCAAAGAAAGAGATCTAGAGAAGAAGAAAGGAACAAAGAACTACAAAAACAACCAGAAAACAAAATTTAAAAATGGCAATAAGAATATATCTATCAATAATTACTTTAAATTGAGCCCAGATGTCCACTGACAGAGGAATGGATAAAGCAGGTGTGGTATATATATACAATGGAATATTACTCAGCCATCAGAAAGGATGAAATCTTACCATTTACACTGACATGGATAGAACTGGAGGTTATTATGCTGAATGAAATAAGTCAATCAGAGAAAGACAATTATCATATGGTTTCACTCATATGTGGGATATAAGAAACAGTGCAGAGAATCATAAGGAAAGGGAGGGAAAACTGAATGGGAAGAAATCAGAAAGGGAGACAAACCATGAGAGACTCTTAACTATAGGAAACAAACTGAGGGTTGCTGGAGGGGAGGTGGCTGGGGGGATGGGGTAACTGGGTGATGGTCATTAAGGAGGGCATCTGATGTGATGAACACTGGGTGTTACATGCAACTGATAAATTACTGAACTCTACATCTGAAACTCATGATGTACTATATGTTGGATAATTGAATTTAAATAAATAAAAAATAATTACTTTAAATGTAAATGGCCCAAATGCTCTAATCAAAAGACATAGAGTGGCAGAACGGATAAAAAAAAAACCAAGACCCATCTATATGGTGCCTACAAGAAACTCACCTCAGACCTAAAGACACATATAGTCTGAAAGTGAAAGGGAAGGAAAAGCATTCGCCATGCAAATGGAAGTGAAAAAAAAAAGGCAGGTTAGCAATACTTACATCAGACAAAACAGACTTTAAAACAAAGACTAATGAGACAAAGAAGGGCATAATATAATGATAAGTGGATCAATTTAACAAGAGGATATAACATTTGTAAATATCTATATACCCAATACTGGAGCACCTAAATACAAAAAACAAATATTGATGGACATAAAGAGAGAAATTGATGGTAATACAATAATACTAGTGAACTTTAACACTTCACTTACATCAATGGATGGATAGATCATCCAGATAAAATCAATAAGGAAGCAATGTCTTTGAATGACACACTGGACCAGATGGACATAACAGATATATACAGAATATTCCACCCAGAAGCAATAGAATACACATTCTTTTCAAGTGCACATGAAACATCCTCCAGAACACATCCACATACTAGGCCATAAAACAAGCCTCAATAAATTTAAGAAGACTGATATCATACCATGCATCTTTTCTGACCACAGTGGTATGAACATAGAAATAAATCACAAGGAAAAAAACTGGAAAAAACACAAACATGTGGAGACTAAACAAGATGATACTAAACAACAAACATATCAATGAAGCAATCAAAGAATAGAAAATTAAAAAAAATACATGGAGAGAAATGAAAATGAAAGTAGAATGGTCCCAAATCTCTGTGACAAGGCCAAAACAGTTCCAAGAGGGAAGTATAAAGCAATATAGCCCTGCTTCAAGAAATAAGAAAAAACAACAACAACAAATAAACAACCTAACCTTACACCTAAAGGAACTAGAATAAGAACAAACAAAGCCCAAAGTGAATAGAAGAAAATAAATAATAAAGACCCAGAGCAGAAATAAATGACATAGAGACTAAAAAATAAATAAAATGATCAATGAAAACATGAGCTGGTTCTCTGAAAACAAAATTGACAAACCCTTAGCCATATTCATTAAAAAAAAAAGGAAAATGACCCAAATAAATAAAATCAGAGATAAGGAGGAGAAGCAACAACTGACATCACAGAAATACAAAGGAGTACAGGAGAATACTATGAAAAATTATATGCCAACAAACGAGACAATAGAAGAAGTGGATAAATTCCTAGAAACATACAATCTTCCAAAAATGAACCAGGAAGAAATAGAAAATTTAACAGACCAATTATAAGTAATGAAAATGAATTGGCAATAAAAAAAAACTACCAAAAAATAAAAGTTCAGGAACAGATAGATTCACAAGTGAATTCTACCAGACATTTAAAGAAGAGTTAATATCTATTCTCCTCAAACTATTCCAAAAAAAAAAAAAAATAGAAGAGGAAGGAAAGCTTCCCAATACATTTTACAAGGTGGGCATTACCCTGATACCAAAACCAAACAAAGACACCACAACAAAACAAAACAAAACAAAACAAAACAAACAAAAACCAAAAACAAACTATAGGGCAATATCCCTGATGAACATAGATGCAAAAATCCTCAACAAAATATTAGCAAACCACATACAACAATGAATCAAAAAGATCATTCACTATGATCAGGTGGGATTTATTCCTGGAATGCAAAGATGGTTCAATTTTTGCAATCAATCAACATTATACACTACATCAACAAACTGAAGGATAAAAATCCTATGATCGTCTCAATATATGCAGGAAAAGCATTTGACAAAATTCAACACTGATTCATGATAAAAACTCTCAACAAAATGGGATTAGAGGTAATATGCCTCAATATAATAAAGGTCACATATGAAAAACCCACAGGTTACATCATCCTCAATGGGGAAAACTGAGTTTTTCCTCTAAGATCAGGAACAAGCCCAGGATGTCCTCTCTCAACACTTTTATTCAACATAGTACTAGGAGTCCTAGCCACAGCAATTAGACAAGAAAAATAAATGAGGCATTTATATTGGTAAAGAAGAAATTAAACTGTCACTATTTACAGACGACATGATAGTATACATAGATAATCCTAAAGACTCCACCAAAAAACTACTAGAAGTATAAATAACTTCAATAAAGTGGCAGGATACAAGATTAATACCCAGTAATTGGTAGCATTTCTATACACTAACAATGAGGTAGCAGAAAGAGAAATTAAAAAACAAAACCATTTACAACTGCACCAAAAAGAATAAAATACCTAGGAATAAACTTAACCAAAGAGGAGAAAGATCTGTATTCTGAAAACTATAAAACACTGATGAAAGAAATTAAATGTGACACAAACAAATGGAAAGATATTCTGTACTTATCGATTGGAAGAATTAATATTGTCAAAATGTCTATATTACCCAAGCAACCTACACATTCAATGCTATCCCTATCAAAATACCAACAACATTCTTAATATAACTAGAACAAATAATACTAACATTTGTATGGAACCACAAAAGACTCCAAATAGTCAAAGCAATCCTGAGAAAGAACAAAACTGGAGGTATTACAACCCCAGATTACAAGTTATACTACAAAGCTGTAGTAATCAAAACAGTATGGTACTGGCACAAAATAGATGCATAGATCAATAGACTGAATAGAGAGCCCAGAAATAAAGCCACATTTAAATGGTTAACTAATCTATGACAAAGGAGGCAATAATACACAATGGAGAAAGGACAGTCTTTTCAATAAATGGTGCTGGGAAAACTGGACAGCTACATGTAAAAGAATGAAACTGGACCACTTTTTAACACCATACACAAAAATAAACTCAAAATGGATTAAATACCTAAATGTGAGACCTGAAACCATAAAAATCCTAGAAAAGAACACAGGCAGTAATTTCTCTGACATCAGCCATAGCAACATTTTTCTAGCTATGTCTCCTAAGGCAAGGGAAACAAAAGCAAAAATAAACTATTGGGACTACATCAAAATAAAAAGCTTTGGCACAGAAAAGGAAACCATCAACAAAACAAAAAGAGCTGACTGAATGGGAGAAGATATTTGCAAATGATATATCTAATAATATCCAAAATATATAAAGAACTTATACAATTCAACACCAAAAAAACAAGCAACTTATTAAAAAAAAATGAGCAGAGGACTTAAACGGATATTATTTCAAAGACACACACATGGCCAATAGACACATGAAAAGATGCTAAACATCACTATTCATCAAGGAAATGTAAATCAAACCCACAGTGAGATATTACCCCAACCTGTTAGAATAACTAAAATCAAGAAGACAAGGAACAAAAAGGGTTGGCAGGCAAGTGGCGAAAAAGGAACCCTTGTGCACTGTTCATGGGAATGTAAACTGGTGCAACCGCCATGGAAAAGAATATGGAGGCTCCTTAAAAAATTAAAATAGATATATCATATTATCTAGTGATCTAGTAATTCCACTATTGGGTATTTATCCAGGGAAGATGAAAACACTAACTCTAAAAGACGTATTCAGGGCGCCTGGGTGGCTCAGTTGGTTAAGCGACTGCCTTCAGCTCAGGTCATGATCCTGGAGTCCCGGGATCGAGTCCCGCATTGGGCTCCCTGCTCAGCGGGGGGTCTGCTTCTCCCTCTGACCCTCTTTCCGCTCGTGCTCTCTGTCTCTCATTCTCTCTCTCTCAAATAAATAAATAAAATCTTTAAAAAAAAAAATAAAAGATGTATTCATCCCTATGTTTATTGTAGCATTATTTAAATAGCCAAGACATGGAAGCAATCTAGGTGTCCATCAATAGATGAATGGATAAGGAAGATATGATATATACATATATATGGCCATAAAATATTTCATGGCCATAAAAAAGGATGAGATCATGCCATCTGAGTAACATGGATGGACTTAGAGGATATTTTGCTAAGTGAAATAAGTCAGACTGAGAAAGACAAATACCATATGATTTCACTCAAATGGAATCTAAAAAAAGTGAGTAAACAAAAAGAATTTCTGTATAAATACAGAGAACAAACTGATGGTTGCTAGAGGGAAAAGGGATGGGGAGTTGAGCAAAATGGGTAAAGGGGAGAGGGAGATACAGGCCTCCAGTTATAGAATGAGTAAGTCATGGGAATAAGAAGCAGAGCATAAGGAATATAGTCAATGATAATGTAATAACAATGTAATGGGATAGATGGTATCTATGCTTGTGGTGAACATAATGTAATATATAAACTTGTCAAATCACTAAGCTGTACAACTGAAACTAATGTAACATTGCATGTCAACAAAACTCAAATTTAAAAAAGGAAATGAGTATAAATAATAGCATGCACTCATAGAGTTTCATGAAGATTAAGCAAGATATATGCAAAGTACATGTTATTTTTAATATCATTATGTCTTCTTAAAACTAGTACATGGTATGTATATAAGACATGTCTGCTGAGTAATGCAATTACTTTGTAATCTCTCCAAAGGCAGTGCATTTAATCCATCAAATGTTCTGTTTATGTTATAAGGTAGCCTGAGAGCATAAAGGAAAGTTGGGGGTGAGAGGAATCCCCAGAGGAGGCAGCAGAGGCTCATTTCACTTTATAATTTTAACCTGAGAAAACTATGAGTTAAATACCTTTGTGCCTACTCTCTACATCTCAACTTTCTCATGGCCCATATGGTTGAGTATCATCTACACTGCATTTATACTTTCTGGCCTTACGTTCTACCATTCTCTTGTTTCTTGGTGTGCTTTAGCCATACTGGTTGTTTTTCAGTTCTTTTTTTTTGTTTTTGTTTTTTGTTTTATTTTTATTGTTATGTTAATCACCATACATTACATCATTAGTTTTTGATGTAGTGTTCTATGATTCATTGTTTGTGTATAACACCCAGTGCTCCATGCCGAACGTGCCCTCTTTAATACCCATCACAAGGCTAACCCATCCTCCCACCCCCCTCCCCTCTAGAACCCTCAGTTTGTTTTTCAGAGTCCATCGTCTCTCATGGTTCGTCTCCTCCTCCGATTTCCCCCTCTTCATTCTTCCCCTCCTGCTATCTTCTTCTTCTTCTTTTTTTTTTAACATACATTGTATTATTTGTTTCAGAGGTACAGATCTGCGATTCAGTTTTTCTAAAACACCAAACTGGTTTCTACAGCAGGAACTATGTCTTTCTTGTCTCTCGTCTCAGAATTTCCCTTTGCTGGCCAACCAGGTTTTGCTTGAATATTCATCGACATTTCAAGCTAAAGGAGTTTCTTCCCTTCAACCTCTACAGTATATCATTATTTTATAATCTATTACCTTGTTTATCTACATGTATCAATTATATCCATCCATCATCCTATTTATCTATCCATCCATCTTTCCATCCATCCACCCTCCACTCATCTCTTTTTCTAATCTTATCTGTTTCTTTTTTTGAAGATTTTATTTATTTATTTATTTGACAGAGAGAGAGAGAGAGAGAACACAAGCAGGCAGAACAGCAGGCAGAGGGAGAGGGAGAAAGAGGCTCCCTGCTGAGCAGAGAGCCCGACGTGGACTTGATCCCAGGACCCTGGGATCATAACCTGAGCTGAAGGCAGACACTTAACTGCTGAGCCACCCAGGTGCCCATCTGTTTCTCTTTATTGGAATCTATGTATCACAACAGTATGGACTTCACCTGTCTTGTTCACCGATATATCATAGTTCCTGGCATGTAAAACATGCTCATTAAATATTGTTTTAAGAAAGAATAGCTAGACTCAAAAATATTAATAACTCTTTCTTAGTCCTCACAATCAAAGTAGTTTTATAGTTTTTTTGCTATGAAATAATAAATCACCAATAGCATTGAAAGGGTCCAAGGGGGAAATACAGAGGGGTTGGTAAAAAGGGCACAAACTTTCAGCTATAAGATGAATAAGGTCTGAGGATCTAGTGTAAAATATGGTGACTACAGTTGATAAGACTATATTAAAAAATAATAATTGAAATTTGCTAAGAGAGGGTGCCTGTGTGGCTCAGTCAGTTGAGCATCTGACTCTTGATTTCAGCTCCAATCATGATCTCAGGGTTACGAGATTGAGCCCCATGTTGGGCTCTGCAATCAGTGCACAGTCTGCTTGAGATTCTTTCTCTCCTCTCCCTTGGCCCCCCACCCACTCTCTCTCTCTCTCTCGAATAGATAAATGAATGAAATCTTTAAAAAAATAAATTTGCTAAGAGAATAGATCTAAAATGTTCTTTTCACCAAAAAAAAAAAAAAAAAAAAAAAAAAACCAACACCTAAAGATAAATATGTGAGGTGATGGATGTGTTCATTAACTGGCTGATGGGAGTTTTTTCACATGTATACACATATCAAACCACCACGAAGTGCACTTTAAATAGATTACAATTTTATTTATCAATTATACCTTAATAAAGCTGAAATAAAAGAAAAAGATAAAGACTGAATCATGAAGAAAGAGAAAATCTTGACAGACCAATAATTACGGAGATTAAAGTAGTAATAAAAAATCTTCCAACAATGGAAAGGCCAGGATCGGATAGTTTCACTGAGGAAGTCTACCAAACATTTAAAGAAGAATTAATGCCAATCTTTCTTAAACTCTTCCCCAAAAAAATGAACAGAAGGGAATACTCCCAAACTCAATTTACAAGGCCAGCATTACCCTGTTACCAGAGCCAGATAAAGACACTATAAGAAAAACAAAACAAAACAAAAAAACAAAAATAAAAAAAACTACAGGTAAATATCCTTGATATAGATGCAAAAATTCTCAACAGAATTCTAGCAAACAGCATTCAACAGCACATTAAAAGCATGTTACACCATGATCAAATGGGATGCAAGCATGTTTAACATATACAAATCAACAAATGTGATGCACCACATTAACAGAATAAAGGATAAAAATATAATCATCTCAATAGATAAAGTATTTGACAAAATTCAATACCTTCTCATAATAAAAGCTCTCACCAAATTGTGTATAGAAGAAATATATCTCAATATAATAAGAGCCATGTATGACAAAGCCACAGCTAACATCATATTCAATGGTGAAAAAAATGAAAACTTTTCCTCTAAAATCAGGAACATGACAAGGGTGCCCACTCCCATCACTCCTCCTCAACTGGAAGTTCTAGCCAGAGCAATTAACCATGAAAAATAAATAAAAGGCATTCTAATTGGAAGCAAAATTTCAAATTGAATCAACATCAAATTGACAGTTGTAAGTAGGAGGTAATTTATAAGCCATTTATATTTGACCTTTATGTATATCAGAACTCCTTTTGCTTTCCTGTTTATAATTTGATTAGGTGAGTAACAGGGTAACCTTCTGCCTTTCTAACAATACCACAGTTCTGAGGCAAACTGAGAAATATTTTAAAAATGTACCATTTACTGTGTTTTTACCTTTTTTTTTTTGTGTGTGTGTGTGTGTTTTTACCTTTTATTTTTATTTTTTTATTTTTTTATTTTATTTATTTATTTGAGAGAGAGAGAGAGAGAGAAACAGCATGAGAGGGGATAGGGTCAGAGGGAGAAGCAGGCTCC
This sequence comes from Halichoerus grypus, assembly GCF_964656455.1. NCBI lineage: Eukaryota > Metazoa > Chordata > Mammalia > Carnivora > Phocidae > Halichoerus > Halichoerus grypus. Next base: position 183,701,135 of record NC_135714.1, read on the forward strand.
CCACTGAGCCGGGAGCCTGATGTGGGACTCGATCCCAGGACTCCGGGATCATGACCTGAGCCGAAGGCAGTCGCTTAACCAACTGAGCCACCCAGGCGCCCCGTGTTTTTACCTTTTAAAGACAATGCTATATAGCAATTACCTGCTTCAATATTCACTAACCCTATGAGGAGGATGTTATCATCATCACTTGACATGATAAAGTTAAGGCTTAAGGCAAGTAATTTGACCAAATTCACATTATACAGCAGGGCTGACATTAAAACTCAGATTTCTCAGATCCCAGAGTTCAACTTCCTTAATAGCTACTGTGACATTCTGCTGGGAGCTTAAAACACAACTACGTAAGTGATTTAAGGAGGGTCACAAATATGTAGTTTAGTACAAATCTTTATTATTTTGTTTGCTCTCTCTTCACTGTGAGAAATAAAATGCAAGCTCTCTCAGAATCTCTCACATCCATTCCTTCTTTTCTTTTTCCACTGCTACCATACCTAAAATACGTGGTTAACAAGCCCTAAATTATCATTACAACTGCCATCTAATAATTTCCCTGTGACTCACCTTTGCTTTGTATAATTCATCTTCCACATCATCTCCCTACTAGGCTCCATTTATCACTGTTACCCCATGCTTCAACTGTGCCAGGCAATGGGAATATAAAAATCTTGGAGTAGTTCCCACTATGGTAGGGAATACAGTATGATGTGCTATAGTAGAGATGCATACACAGTACAATTATGGCATAAAGGAGTGAGTAGCTAGTGATCCATTGGATATACAGATCTGGAGATAGCAAAAAAGGTCTCACTGGTGACCCTCAAATATGAAGAAAAAGTCATGTAATCCATGGTAATTTCCAGAGAGAATATTCTGTCAGACATAGAACCGAGTCTAAAATCTGGAGATAAAATTTAAGGGGTAAATATAAAAAGAGGAGTCACTTTAGTATATGAAAAGTACATTTGAGGATATGAAAGAAAAGGAAAGAGAGGAGCCAGAAGTCCAGGGAGTTGTGAAATCCAAGGAGGAGAGGATGTGCAATTGCATCAAATGCTACAGCTGAAGACTGAGGAGCTACTACTGGATTTTTCAGACAGGAGATGAGTTGCAGAGAAATGATGGAGCAATAGACAAGAATTAAATCACAGAATATATACTAGGTGAAGAGGAGCTTGGCTCATAGGGGAGGATGTAGGAGGAAAAAAGAGAAGAAAAGGGGTACCTATAAATATTTGCAGTTGTGAGGCTGCAAAGTTCCTGTCAATTGTCCATTTTCTCTATGAAGAGGAATGCAAGGATGTTTGCTAAGAGATAGGTGTAAGGGTTGGGCAGCGTTTGGGGAGAAGAGTGAAATTCTTGAATAGCCTCTTTGGACTATGGGAAAAGGTCCAGGAAGGCCAAAAAATACTGTAGATCAGTGCTGGAGGTTCAATTAAAGGTAGTGAAATGGGTTCTGGCTTATATGTTTCTTAAGCTTCTCGATGGCATAGATGAAATACCTGAAGATATTATCAATATTGCCTTGTTTACATGTTAATTCAAACCCAATTAGTAACTTAATATTCAGAATACCTTGTTATCAGGGAAAAAATTCCTCAACTGTCAGAAAAGGGGATTCTGGTCCTGGAAATGGCACTTATTCCATTGTGAATGAACAATTTGCATCTTGGGAAGGGTTATAATATAGAGGAATGAGCAGAATATAGCAGAATGAGCATTGAAGTCTGACATATGTGGAAGTAAATCTTACCATCTGTCTGTCTTTCAGTAAATTACTCACCACTCCCCACCTGTATGACCTTAGGTAAATTACTCATCTTCTCTGGAGCTCAGCTTCTTATTTTAAGATTGTTAAGGGTAAATGAAGTAACATATATAAAGATTAGTGCTCAGTAAATACTACTGTCTTCTCCATTCCCCACTCACATTCATTCCATGAGATGGGCCATCATTTGCCAGCTCTAAGAGACTGACACGAAGTGGGTACTTGGACAAAATCAAATATTTGGACTTCAGAGGAGAAAACCAGATCCTGGGCTGGGGTGAACCACCAAGGTACAGCCAACTTGCAAGTCTCTATCAAGTCAGCCTCCTTTAAATCTTTATTTCTATTCTGTTTCTATTTCTATTATTTTATTTATTTTTTCATCTTCAAGCCATTCTTAAAGACTTTAGTCTATTATTTTTTTTATTCCCTTTATTATAGATAAAAAGCTCACTCCAGCACTTTCTCATAAGGAATCTCAAACTGAGATCACTGTTTCATTTTGTGTCCTGTCTTCCCTGTTAAACTGTAAATTGACAGGGGAGTATAAGGGTGTGAAAGAGGGAGTGTCTCCTCCGAATCTGGGACAGTGCTCCTTGCTAGATGATCAAGGTCATAATCATGCTGCTATATTCTTTTATTCCATGGTGCAATTATCAAAAGAAATGGAAAGTGCCTGTGGAAAAAATTTTGAATGATGAGAGAATTTTAAAATTAGCTTTAAATACCAAGGAAGAGAAATAAAGAACGAGCGAGGACCTAGAAAAACCAAAAGACCAAAAAGATGTCTTGAGCGCTTCAGGCTATGTGTTATTCATCTTTAGCCTAGTGCCTGGTGTGAGTACATGGGAGAAGGAAAAGGAATAACACATTCTAAATATGTGCTCTGTGTCAGATCTGCACAATACATCTTAACATATATTCTTTCATTTACTCCTCCCAATGAGCCATTAGATAGGCAATAATATTGCCTTTTTCACATGAATTTGAAGTTGAGAAATCAAATAATCTTCTTGTATTCTTAGATATTCAGTTGTAGAGCTTGTATTTGAACCCAGGCCTGCAAACTTTGAAGTTCATAAGGTTTCTATGGTATTATTTTGCCTATTCCAAGTATATACTGAGCTGAAAACTTAGAACAGATCTCTATTCATATAATCAACCATTGCTCAGCAATGGTGGTGATATTCCATGAGACAGTGCATGTAATTAAAATCTAGTTTATATTTTAAATGGAGGCAGAAGATGTAGATGTAGGTGAATCCTAAAATCATCACCTGTATTTGTTCCTGTTTTTGTTTTGTCTTTACCACTGAACAAAGAAACTTGTCTAGCAGAGAAGAGCTGTCTTGCTTTCTGAGATGGAGATGACAATATGAAGGTGCATTCAGCAGAAATCTGGGTTGGGTTTTTTCCTCTAAATACATGGGGATTGAGGAAAGTTCAATATAGATGGAAAAGGGGAGAGATTAAAAAGATAGGGAGATATTAACAATTCTTACCAGACAACTTCCAAAGAGAAAATGTGTCCCGTGCCTACATTCATGGCAAAGAACTACTAAAAAATACCTCTTATTGAAAAATATGGTTATTTCTGGCTTTAAAAGTGATGAAAATGAGTATAATTGTTCTACACACCCTTCATATGTAATCAAGATTAAAACACCCCTTCTTGTTGGTCTTCAGATTACTTTAATTGTATTTCTTCCATTGGGATGCCTGTCCTATTAAAGTATGTGCAAGACACTATGGCAGCACCATGGAAGGAGTAACTGATTATGGGAAGACAGAAGGAGATGTAGGCAAGATTTCACTGTAAAGATGAATGAGATGAATCCTGAAGGGTAAGAAAAAATTATCCAGAAGGTCACAGGCAAAAACAAATATCTATTAGATTTTAAGTTGAAGCACCTAATTTCTTTTCCTTCCTTCCTTCCTTCCCTCCCTCCCTCCTTCCTTCCTCCCTCCCTCCCTTCCTTCCTCTTCATCTCTTTCTCTCTCTCTCTCTCCATCGATCTGTCATCTATCATTTGCTTAAGCTCTAAGATATCCACCATAGTCAGCTAGAGAAAGCTGTGGTGTAGTGGTTAAATGACATGGCTCTAGATCAAGCCTCACTGGGTATGTACTTCAGCTCTGACACATATAATTACTAACTTCTCTGTTTCACTCGCTTGAAAAATGTGAGGAATGAATGTGTTAACATATATAAATCATTTAGAATCATACCTAACATATTCCAAGGTTAGCTATCATTTTGTTTATTTACTTTGAAATATTCTGCCTCAGTCAGAATAAGTCTTGAATAACTTCAGAATCAATGATAGAACTACACTAATTAAAAAATATGATCTAGTTTGGTAGGTGCTCAGATTTATATATAGGACTTTCCACCCCTTTGATCTTAGGTAAATACATAATTTCTTGCCTTAATGTGTTGATTATTGCATAGTGAAAGTAATAGATTAATTGAAAAGGGATTCATGGCTTAATTAAATCTACCATCACATTTGCTTGATCTATACAAACTAAGCCATTTAATATAAAGCTAATAGTAAATATGTAAAGTGTACAGTCAGTCCTGGCATCTGCCTTCCAAATTTTATTTTGAATGTCAGAATCTCAGAGGAGTGTCTGTCTTATATGAAATTAATGCACAATAGAATAAAATTCTCCCTCTGGCCTATTCATTGTGTTTCACAGAGTGAATTTTAGACTGCTTTCAAGTTAATCTCCTCTAAATTATTTCTTGTAGTATGGTGGGTCAGTCCAGCATCCATTCATCCATTCACGCATCTATCCAAACATCCACGCGTGCATGTGTGCATGCTGCAGATATTTAGGCATCTTTCACATGCAATGTAAATTTGTGAGATACTGGAAAAGAAATATTAAACAAGATAGACATAGCATTGTGAATGGTGTTCACAGGATGTCAGAGAAGACTGACAATGAGAGAAACAACTACAACAAAGATGATTTGATCTCTAGGAAACATAATTTCCCCAGGTGACCCTCTTTTTTGTCTAACTAATAATAACCATTTCCTTTTTAATCACACTTCTCTTTTAAATAATATTGCATCAAGCACAGGATTACTTGAGTGCTCTTTATGGAACACTTATCAGGGCCACATATAGGTAGTGCTCCCATCGAAGATGTTTCATTTGCAAGACGGACTGTATGAAATAAAGAGGTAGCATTCTCATGGGGAAAAGAAGCAGAAAGGAAAGCTCACAGGAATGTGCCGCCGCAGGTTCGTTGGTGTGCTGGACGGAGAGGAGCTGGTGCTGAGGGCATTCTCAATGTCCTGATCAAGTTGGTCCAGTTTCATAATTAGCAGCACCATGGAGTCCAGCCGCGCCCTATCTCGATCTTCTCTTATTTCCTGAGGAACAGAACATGTTGTTACTGAATCTGAAAGGCCATTTCTTGGAAAGAATAAAAAGTTCCCTGTTCCTCAATGTGACAAAAAGGACACTGAATAATAGGCAGCCTTCTACTCAACAGGGAAGGGAAGTTCTATTCTGTATCATCAATGGGCTCTTCATTGGGAAGATACTGACCTACTGCCAAGGAAGCATTTTACTTGAATTTTAAATATACATCTTCTGGAAAAAAGTGCAATGAAAAAGTAAAACATCAGCGAGGACTGATACATATTTACTACTTTTCAGTTCATTATTCTTGGGAAAAGTTATACATTACTTTTTTCATGGTACAAATCAACTATGACATACTAACTGTTTGTGGTTAGACATTTAAGGATCCATACAAGAGAATATTTTTGAAAGAATAGTATAGTAAAAAATTGGGAAAATAATCAAAGAAGGCAGGATTTCAGTTTGTGCAGTTGACAGGTTTTTTTTGTTTTTTTTGTTTTTTTGTTTTTTGCCTTGTACTCTTTTTTTAATTTTTATTGTTATGTTAATCACCATACATTATATCATTAGTTTTTGATGTAGTGTTCCATGATTCATTGTTTGTGTATAACACCCAGTGCTCCATGCAGAACGTGCCCTCTTTAACACCCATCACCAGATTAACGCATCCTCCCACCCCCCTCCCCTCTAAAACCCTCAGTTTGTTTTTCAGAGTCCATCGTCTCTCATGGTTCGTCTCCCCCTCCGATTACCCCCCTTCATTCTTCCCCTCCTGCTATCTTTTTTTTTTAACATATAATGTATTATTTGTTTCAGAGGTACAGATCTGTGATTCAACAGTCTTGCACAATTCACAGCACTCACCATAGCACATACCCTCCCCAATGTCTATCACCCAGCCACCCCTTGTTTGTTTTTGTTTTGTTTTGTTTTTGCATGGGGCCATTTACCTACTGTTACTTCAGGCTGTATCATTGTCAATATTTCTCTTCAAGCTTCTTTTTCTTTCAAGCACTTGAAAAAAGCCCCCACAGTTGTATATATTTTTGTAAATGATCACAGTTACACGTTCTAAATTCTCTATAGTATAGAGATATGTTTATGGAAATACTGTTGCTTACAGGAATACCTAAAGCTTCTCATTAACCTTATAGAGTTATTTGGCCATGACTGCTTACTATTCTTGCATATTCAAAGCAAGTCAATTAATATTAGGAATCTTCCAGATTCCCTGTGTGTTGTGTAAGGTATCAAGGTTGGGTAGAGTATTGGGTGGGGGAAAAAAGGCCATGGAAAGCACAGTAAGGTTCTTCAGAAGCAAAATCTGTTGAGAGATATAATAGACTTGGGGCTAGCCCTTTTGAGGAAAATCATTTGTCACTCATGTTGCCATCTTTTCATCTGTCTTTGATATTTATCTGGATGAAATCAGTTTTGAAAGGAACACTAGTAGAGACCTCAAAGGGAAAATATATCACAACAGAAGCTTGAGGGGTGTGGGTACAAGGGAGCTTGTGATGGTATTGGCAGTGGGATGGTAAGATGACTGCCTGAAACAGACCTTTTGTTTTTGGCATTTTTCTTTTAATCCCCTAAATTCTCTAGCCATCATTAGGAGGGAACCTCAAAGAACAGGGACTTACTAGGGTAATTTCATGGATTAAATAATTCTATAGGGGTCTCTGTATCCATAAGAGCCAGAGCAGATTGTTAATATTACAGAGCATTATTTTCCAGATGTCAAAGAATTGGTATATTAAATTAAATTGTTCGAAGAATCATTAATTAAGTTTGGGTATTAATTAATACCCAAGTAAGTTATTTGGGTAAGCTGAACTTGTGTTTGGTTTAACACACTAATGTCAAAATGAAATAGTCCTACTTCCAAAAAGACATCAATTTTGAGAATAAACTAAGAATTTTTTTGTTGTGTTAATTACTTCAGAATACTGTGCTGTGATTATTACTTAAATTTCCTTTCATTGTCCCTGCTGTCTAAGACATGTAATGAGACTCTGACACAATTACAGACTCTTGTCATCATAAAGTTTTATGCTTTGTGCTTAAGAGTGTCCAGGATATTTGCAAACAGACTTAAACCTTACTATATATCATGTCCCTCAGTGTTACAGAACTTTATTTTATTCAAAAGACCCTTATTGGGGTACCTGGGTGGCTCAGTTGGTTGAATGCCCAACTCCTGGTTTCAGCTCATGTCATGATTTCGGGGTCGTAAGATCGAGCCCTGCGGTGGGCTCCATGCTGGGTTTGGAGACTGCGTGAGATTCTCTCTCTCTCTCTCTCTCCCTCTGAGCCCCCACCCCCACCCTGCTTGTGTGGGCACACACGGTCTCTCTAAAAAAAGCAAAAAACAAAAACAAAAAAACCCAAAAGAGCATTATTTATAGTAAAATCCTGCTTCTACATTAAAATGGAGTCCTGGAAATATTGGAGATTATTCAGTGTAATTCTCTTTTAAATACCCGGAAAATGGAAAATCTGACTAATAGACGACTCAAAGTCCTCTTAATTACTTCTCCAATGTATTTGCTTGTATAATTTCCTTCTTTTTTAAACCAAAGTTTGTGTTTGGCAAGACAATGTTCTTTGCATCTCTATATCCACATATGTTTTTTGTGTGATTTTCATTTCCCAATTATAACATCCTCAAGCACAAAAATTATGTTTTTCTACCTGGCAGATGAGTCAAGTTATACATTGCACATGCAATATGTTTTCAGGAATAACAATAATGAAATCAGTGGGAGCCAGTGAAATAACATCTCCCAAAGCCTTAGAAAGTATATCTTGATATTTTTCCAGCTACTAAGTTAATGCTGGATAAAGCAGGATGTCATGAGTTGTCCTAGCCCTACCAGCAGTGGTCTCAGAAACAATTTGTCTTTGAATTAACTGGATGCTGAGATTGTGCTTTAAAAACATTTTCAAATCCATGGGCTGAGCGTCAAATTATTTCAAATGCTCTGCCAAAAGGAATAAAACCAAACATCCCTGGTCTAAATTATTCCTTTAGAGAAATAAGCCTATTGCTTTCCCCTTCCTTCCTGGATACTTCCTTATTCACCACCCATCACACTCAGCCTAAGTGTCAAATACACAGACCAGTATCCTGTGTTATACATCCATAAAACTTCACAAAATAGAGCTGACTATAAATCAGATGTTTTGGATGAATTTTATTGTCTTTGTTTTTAAAGCCCAGATATTAATATCTTACTGTCCTAACCTTTCATATGCCTATGGCTAAATTCCAGCAAATAGCTCATGCCTGAAAACAGAGCTGTATATTTGCAGGTTTTGGCTAGGTTGACTTCTATAGTGAACCTTTTATTTCATGCTTTCCCTGTCGTCCCATGAAGAGGAACTTCCTAATAAATGAAGCCACCTATTAATGAAGTTTTCGGTATTTCAATAACTTAACCCACACAAATCAAGGCCAAGACATTAAATTCTCTCCCCTCCCATCTTTCCTTCCTTCTTTCCTGCAGTCATAGCTGTTATGGGTCAAGCACCATTAAAGGGACAAAATAGTCACCAGTGATAAGAGATTAAAAAAAAAAAAATCCCGGCTTTCCTGAATATTATAGTCAACCATGAGAAGACAGACAACAGAAGTTAACAAATTCATAAGTAGGATGGTTTCACATAGGAACAAGTATAAGAAGCAAATATATAGGGTAAGAAGCTACACAATCACTGAAGAGGGGTTGTCCCACTTGGCATAGGGTGACTGGAAAAGAGTTTTCTGTGGAAGTGAGGGCTAAATCATGATCGGGAGAAAAAGAATGGGGTAGAAGAGAGATATGGAGGTGGAGATGGAGAGAGAGAGAAAGAAAGTGAGAGAGAAAGAAAGGAAAAAGAAGGAAGGAAAGAAGGAAGGAAGGCAGGAAGGCAGGCAGGCAGGAAGGAAGGAAGGAAGGAAGGAAACAAGGAGGGAGGGAGGGAAGGAAACAGAGGAGAAAGGAAGGAGGAGAACTGGGAAAATAGTATTCCATGCAGAGTGTTGAGTGACACCAAGATACTGAGACAGGAGTGAGTTGGATGAGTAAGAGGATCAGATAAAAGGTTGGGAATGCCGGGAAGGAGAGTAACAGGGAAAGGAATGAGTGCTAGGACAATGTGAGGGTGAATATAAACAGGAGCCAAATTATATTGTTATGAAGGTCACTGTAAAGAGGTCAAATTTATTCTTTGTAGTGGGGCCACTGGCAGGATGTCAGCAAATAAGTGATCCTCTACCCCAACTTTTAGGGTTCTTACCACATATATTGACAACTAAACATTTTGGAAACGTCACCCTACTTTACAGCCAGTGATGCCACATAACTAATACACACTAAATAGTTCAATTTATCTTAAGATTATTTTCTAGTCCTATAGTCTTTTTTTTCCCCCTGAAGTCTGAATTGGACCCACATTATGGTAATTATAAGGAAATAACAAATTTAAGAGCACACTTATTTTAATGAGCAATGAATAATATAAGGAATTTTGAATCACTATATGGTACACCTGAAACTAATATAACACTGTGTGTTAACTACAGTAGATTAAAAAAAACAACAACAATAAATACTTTCATAGCATGGCCATACATATTTTGAGATCAAAGTGAAAGAAGAAGGCACTCTTTGGGGAAGCTGTTTCTTGGAAGTAGGGAGTGGTATGTTGGTAAATGTTTAAAAACTAGATTCCACATAAAAAGAAAGTCCTGATTTGTAGCATGTGTCAATTTTTCTGTGACATAAATACTGCCATGGCCTATTTCCAGCTACCAACAGCTACCAACGAGACATTACTGAATGCAGAATTGGAAGAGATGCCCCAAGTTTTCTCTTGTGAGCTTATGTGAGCTGGTAACCAATAGTTGTAACTATGGTTTAGTCAATGTAATAACATATTGAAATAATGCATTTTATTTATTTAATGCATTTACTTTCCTTAACTTTTGCTTTTGTTGCCCAGGTAGAGTTCAGTCTAAATTTTAGACTTAAATTTAGTGTTTTTCTGGAGACTTCTTTTTTCTTAGTAGTCCTCACTTATCTGCCTTCCTTGAACTATCCATTATTTATGTTTGTAAAATACCTTAAAATTCATTATAATTAATATATCTTTATACTTCTATTTTTGACAGTAAGTCAAAACATTTCTTTGAGGAACTCATTATGTACTTGGATACTTTCCTCAGAATTTAAGACTTTAGACATCTAGGGCGCCTGGGTGGCTCAGTCGTTAAGCGTCTGCCTTCGGCTCAGGTCATGATCCCTGGGTCCTAGGATCGAGCCCCACATCGGGCTCCCTGCTCTGAGGGAAGCCTGCTTCTCCCTCTCCCACTCCCCCTGCTTGTGTTTCCTCTCTCGCTGTATCTCTCTCTGTCAAATAAATAAATAAAATCTTTTAAAGACTTTAGACATTTAGAACTCTAGGATCATGGCTATTGGTTCCATAGTGTCCTGACTTTGCAGAAGAATTCCAGGGAGCTTTAAGTCCAGATTACTTCTCTACTGACAAACTGAATAGAATAGAGCCCATCTCTCCCGACTCTCTGTCCTGGTCTCTTTACAATATTCCATTTTGCTTTCCTTTCATGGATGCAATTATTAATTTAATGCCATTCAGGTATCATTTATTCTCTCCTCAATTCCTGCAACCTGGTTTCATTCCTTCCAACATACAGAAACTATGTTTTGGAAGAACACCAATAACCATGATTAAATGCACAAAACTTTTGCATCTAGGCTAGTTCTTTAACACTTTTATTTAACAATAATTTGCTATGTTTATCGACCATCTCCTGTGTGCTATGCACTGTTCCCTAGGAAGCTACCTATTTCATATTTGTACAGTTATAATGTTTATAAAAGCCATGGAGTCAAATTTTGCCTTCCTCTAACTTCCCAGTTTCTCCCTCCAGAACTAGACAGCATAAAGTGGTGTCTATTCCATGAAAGAGTCTTTTAAATATTTGAAGAACTCTGTTGTGCCCATTTTCTTCCTTTTCTAGGTGAATCATCCTCAGTTCCCTTAATGATTTCTCATACGACATGTTTTCAAACCCTCATTAGTTATGTTTACTCTTCTCTGCATATGACATAATTCTGTCAATGACCCAATTAATGGTTGGTGGCCCAGAATTAAATATATTACTCTACATGTTGTCTGACCAGGGCAGAGTAGGCAAGTATTTCCCATGTTCTCTACACCCTCTTTAACACAGCTAAGAATTAAGTGCCTGTTTAGAACATGAATAGGCTATTCTTAATAGGTTTGCCATGATTTGCTTTTTTAATGAGGAAAAGCTATTTAGTTGCCTGTGAGCTGACCTTGAGTCAATGGTGTGATATATGTCTCCTTTTCCCAATATATGCCTATGTAGCAGTAAGAACAGAAACATCCTGTTGTCTTGACACTGTAACTAGCTGTTGTCAAGGTATAGATAATATATGTCACTGTTGTGGAAGAAATTTCCAGTTGTATTTCTTTCTTAAACTCATCAGTGGGATACTTAGGGAAATTTGGAGAAAAACTGTTCATTTTGATTTGTTGTCAAAAGCCTAATATGGCCAACCCACATGGTTTTTCACTGAGAAATCTGAAAGATGATCTTTATTTACCCCCAGTAGCTATTTAGTCCCTGGGCAGGGAAGTCACTTTGATCACAATGGGATCTGGGGGAGATAAACAGGGTTTTTAGGGGGTCATTCTCTCCAGGTCTCTGAAAAGGAATTCTCTGAACACGAGACTCCACTACTCTTCTTTCCTTCTATCTGGGGAAGATAATTCCAACCCTCCTCTTTCTCCAGATGCTCTTTATTGAACAACACAGGACACAGTACACATACACGGAGTGGGGAGGAGGTGAAAATTACCAGACATTTTACAGACTGGGCAAATATGAAGTCCAGAGAAAAGGATACTGCCCCTAGAGATGCAGGGGCTCTGTTTTCCTAATACCAAGCATTTGGAAGAAAACCAAAAAAATTCAGTAAAAGACCTAAATGCTTCCAAATAGTGGACATTTGGCTCAGCAAATTTCGCACTGCCTGAATGTTCTGCTTGTCAGTGAGTTGCGGCATCACATAGACAGCCATAATAAATTAAAGGCTAGGCCAGGAATAGAACTAAGACTTCCTGATTCATAATCCAAGGTTCTGGCCCCTACACTGTCTTTGATTCTATATGCATCTTACTGGCTATTCTGGGCTGGTAATACTCCTTGTTCATCCATAGTAGAAAGGGACCTTTTAGCAAAAGACTTGGCCCAACTTCATTCTGAATTATTTGATCTGCAGCCAGCTGGACTAGTATGAAATCTCATATTAGCGTTATACATTTTATTGGACAATAAATTCCTCACTCTAGACTTTCCTTTCTTAAAATAATATCCTGCTTAAAGAACCAGAAAGTTATTAATTTTTTTTTTCTTCAGAAGCAGTGAAGATTTTCATCTGAATAGCAGTCAGAAACTAAGGATAATATAATTATCCTATGTCAGAATTTCTAGGCAAGTTAAAAGAGTCAACCTTAATTTTTATTCTGGTACATTTCAAGATGAAACTTACATAGATTAGGAGGTAGGTAATAAAACAAACCAGGAACTATCTCCTATTTGCCAGATATAGTCTGCTCAGCCACAAAATCTTTGCATGTTATCTTTAATTAATCTTAACATGTGCCAATATCATTTTAGTATTAGATGACACAGAATGATAAATAATATCCTCATTCAACGTTACTACAAGGCAGCTTTTAACTGATATGTAAATCATAGCTTTATCTTAAGTGTTTGTATTCATTTCCTATGTATCTCCTCCCATTTATAAAGCATGGTGTAGAAAACTGGTTTCTCCTTTGCTTGATTTTTAAACTCCAATGAGGCTTCAGATAGAGCATTTTTAAGGTGGGACTTCTGTAAATTGCTTACACAGTCTCCTGCATAGTTTCAAAGGACATCTATGCAGGTCCTAAGGAGTGCTCAGAAGTGGCAGGTGTGAATGGGGAAGAGAACTGTGTGCGCAATTCCTTTCTATTCCAGGGAAATCTGAGGATGACTCCCTCCACTAGGTTTAAAGGCCCATTTTGGGGAGTGGGATATAATTTCTACTGAAATAATTTGGTAGACATTATGAAACCAGTCTTTAAGTGCTAAAGTTGAAGACTGACCTTCAGGGACACTTAGTACATTTGTAGATACAAAGTCAGCCTTTCTGGGTTGATTATTTATTCTGTATCATCATGCTGACCTGGTATCTGCAAATCCCTGCTGTTTTTGCTTTTTTTTTTTTTTTAAATAATTCTCAGTAGTTCTGTCCTTGGGCTCAAATATTTAAGGATACATGACTTTTCCCAGTTTGAAAACAAGAAAAAAATCCATTTAACATTAAAATCCCATCAATTGTTTTCAGGAATATTATGATGGTCTTTCTTTAGGTGTGGATAACAGAGAGAGACAAAAGTAAAAATTTCTTCCTCTTCCATAAAAATATATGACTTAATTTAGAAAAAAGTCTATATTGACCTGGCTTCAACTTTTCTAGTTTTAACTCTCACACTCTTTCTGATAATGCCCAGTGTTCCTCAAATGTCTGTCATATTGAGGACTACAACTACATAATTCTTAATATTTTTCTTTAATTAGACTCACCTTTTTTTACAGTTAAAAATAAATTTTTAAATATATTCATGCTATATAATGTGATAATTTTATATTTTCCTAATGTATATTAAACAATAAAATTATCAAAATAAATTATTATACTATCTGATGTAATCTCACGTAAACTATACTATGTTTTAGGAAATGCTTAGAAGTTCAGAACTTCTTTTGGTTTCTCGAACATGCCATGCTCTCTCTCTCATTGCAACCAGAATTACTAGGTTTAGCAAAAAAAAAAATAATAATAAATTAAAAAAAAACATATATATAGGATACCCAGTTCTATTTGAATTTCAGATAAACAAGGTTTTTTAGTGTAAGTATATCCCACACAATATTTGGGATATACTTATACTAGGACATTTTATGTTGTTTATCTGAAATTCAAATGGAGCTGGGCATCCTGAATTTTGTCTGGCAACTCTATTTTGACCCATGTAATCATGCTCCTTTGGTTAACATACTTCTCCCCTGCCTGGGTATAATAGAGGAAACCTTTGGTTTTGAGTACAATGTCACTCTAATGGAGAGGTCTTACAAACGTTGTGTCCTTGAATGAATGAATAGTAATTGCCTCTTAAGTTTAGTTATACAACTTCAAAGAATGGAAATTTCCTTTTCTCAGTGTCTTATTTAGTGTTATAATCCCAGGCAAATCTAAGACTTCCCATTTCGGTTTTTCTTCAGTAAAAAAATAAAATCTGATAAATGCATGAGGCTAGTCTTTTTAGAATTGCAAATTTATTTGAATTGTTAATATTTTATATGAAATTTTCTAGGAATGAGTAAATTCAGATTGAAACTTTTGCCATTGTCTATTTCTTCACTACTAGCATGTGCAATGTGTCTGTGGCTTTGTTGACACAAATGCAGAGTCCTCACATTGAAAAAGTATGGGAACTATTTATCTAGCTCCAGCTTCTCATTTTTTTGTGATGACTTACATTAGCAAATTTAAGACTTTCCCAAGCTACAAACTTAGGTTAATGGCAGGATTGGAAAACCAAGGTTTCTTGAGTTCATCTTTGCTTTAGGTTACCCAAATAGCCATTAACAGTATTAGTCCTCCAAGGCACTTTCTTCAAGTCTACAGGTGACCTGAAAAGATATATTTCCCATACAAATTTACATGCATTGAGAGATCTGGGCTGAATATATGTAGATTAAAAAAAAAAAAGTCACACATGGGTGGCATCTTCTTACTGTTATTAATCTATAAATTTAGAAGATAAATCATCTTATTGATTTGTTCCTTTCTACCACCTTCCCTCCCTCCATCCTCCTTTCATTTTCTTTTCCTTCCCTTTTCCCTTCTTACTTTCCTTCCTTTCTTCTGTCTCTCCTTCTGTCTTTTTGTTAACAATTAACTCTATCAGTGGTTCTCAAATACGACTATGCATCAGAACTCCCTGAAGAGCTGGTTAAAACACAGATAGCTGCTGATTCAGTAGGTCTATGATGGGGATGGAACATGTGCATGTTTTACAAGTTCCCAGGTAATGATGTGGCTGCTGTATGGGGAGCTACACTTTAAGAACCTCTGAACCACATGTTAGAGTACTAGTTCTCAACAGTGGCTGATTATAGGTATACTGGTATAGCTTTGGAAACTTCCACATACTAAGGCTCCACCCACCAAATTTCATAGGTGTAGGATGGGCCCAAGCTAGTGTGCTTTTAAAAAGTTCAACAGAGGGATGCCTGGGTGGCTCAGTCAGTTAAGCATCTGCCTTCAGCTCAGGTCATGATCCCAGGGTCCTGGGATCGAGTCTGGCATCGGGCTCCCTGCTCAGCAGGGAGCCTGCTTCTCCCCCTGCCTGACACTCCCTCTGCTCATGTGTTCTTTCTCTCTCTCAGTCTGAGAAATAAATAAATAAAATATTTAAAAAAATAAAAAGTTCAATAGATGTATTCAAAGCATAGCAAGGGTTAAGAAACATTAAAATGGATTATAATTTAACAGATTCCAGAGAAAGCTATTCCATGGTTTCTGACAAAAAATAGGAACAGATTCTTATCCACAGTGCTTCCACAATAAGAAATCCATTAATCACTTATATTAACAGAATAATAAAAAAATACAACACATAAATGTCAAAAAAGGAATTTATAACATTCAAGACCTATTTTAAATCACTTGTTAGTGATTTAATAAGCAGAACAACAACAAAACTCTCTCAGGTAGCAAGGATTTAAAAGGTAATTAGAGGAAGTTTTGAGGATAAATATTAGAAACATTTCTATACTATTAAGAAAAGGTAAGAATACTAATTATCACTCATTTTATTTAATGTTGTGATTAAGGTTCTGGCCGAAGCAACAAAACAACAAACAGTAACAACAACAACAACAACAACAGAGTTGATTATATTACAAAGGAAGAGAGTTTGTACTTTAAAAATCACAGAGAATAATCTGATAATCAACAAAGAAAAACACAGGAACATCCTTATCCACTGTCATTAGCTATTTAAAAAACAGAATGGGGTGCCTGGGTGGCTCAGTTGGTTAAGCATCTGCCTTCGGCTCAGGTCATGATCCTAGGGGTCCTGGGATCAAGCCTGGAGTCAGGTTCCCTGCCCAGCGGGCAGCCTGCTTCTCCCACTTTTCTCTACTCCTGTTCTCTCTTGCTATCTCTGTTGTTATCTCTGTCTCTCTCTCTCTCAAATAAATAAATCAAATCTTCAAAAAAATAAAATGAAAAACAGAATAGAAAAAAAATAAATCACAGTGACAGCAAAGACTAAAATATCTAGAAGTAGCTGAACAAGAAATAATCAAGATTTTCATGGAGAAAATTAAAAATGTCACCAAAGGATGTAAAAGAAGACTGAACAAATGGAGAGGTACGTAATTGTTCTGGATAGGAACATTCCCTCTAATATACTTTAAAGTGAATTTGTTATGTATATTGTCTGTTTCCCCTCTAAAATGTAGCGATCATTGCCTCTTTTGTTCGCTGATACAACCCAAGAATCTAGAGCAGTGGTTAGCACATAATTATCATACAATAAATGTTTGTTGAATGAATGAATGAAATGTTAGCTGTCTTGCAATTAATTTTTAGATCCAAAGTAGTCTAACCCAAAACTCCCATGGAATTTTTTAAAAATGAAACTTGCAAAGCTGATTCTTAAAAAACAAAAATAAAGAAATCCCAAAGGAAACAAACAAAAAACGTCTTTAGTATAAATATCTTTAAGCATATATGAAAATACAGAAAAAAATATTATAATAAACTCTGATGCTGAATGTGCCTGTCAGCTTAAAATTTGTCAGGATTTTGCTAATTTTATGTATCCCTCCCTACTTTTTAAAAAAACGATACTTTAGGTAAATCCCTGACATTATATTTCACCCACAAATGCTTAAGTCTGATAAATTGATTTTAAAATTCACTTGCAAAAGGAAAGGAGGGAGTATTAATTGTAAAACTCTTGAAACAAAACAATTCAAACATTCTTTGACACTGTATAAAAATCTATAAATGAAATTTAAGAAACAAAACAAACAAAGAAAAAAAGAGACCAAAAAAACCAGACTCTTAACTACAGAGAACAAACTGATGGCTATCAGAGGGGAGGTGGGTGGGAGGATGGATGAAATAGGTGAAGGGGATTAAGAGCACACTTATCATGAGGAGCACTGAGTAATGTATAGCATTGCTGAATAACTATATTGTACACCTGAAACTAATATAACACTGTACGTTAACTACACTACAATTAAAATTAAAATCCACAAATGAAAAAAACATAAAAGTTAAAAGGCAATTGACAGACTAGGAGAAAATATTTGGAGTATATATAATGGAGAATTAAGAAATTATTAAAAAAATAAAAATGGCAAAAGCATTCAGAGAAGCTATTTTATAAGAATCACTAATTATTTAAAACTCTAAACTTCAGTGGTAATCAAAACAATGCAAATTAAATAATGAGAATTATTTTCCATCCATCAGATTGTCAAAAAAAAAAAAAATTCTTGACCACACTCAAGATTGACAATGTCTTTGGAAATGTAAATTTCTGCCTTTTTTGGAGGGCGGTTCGGCAGTATCTACTAAAATTAAAATAGGACATGTCCTTTAACTTGGCATTCTAATTTTAGGTATCTATCCTAAAGAATTACTTGTATACATGCAAAAAATTAGTATGCCCAATACTATTCACTGAAACATTTTTTTTTTTCTTAGTGGCTAAAGAACTGGAAATAACTATGTGGCCATCAGTAGAAAACCGTTTAATGTAATAAATTATGGTACCATTATTGCTTAGATCATTCTCCAGTAGTAACAAATATGAGGTAGGTTCACACGCACTGACACAGCCGCGAGTAACCTAGTCAGCTCTTGAATGTAAGTTAGAAATTGTGGCCCTTGGAGGGATACAGCCCTGTGCCAGGGTTCACTGCTTGACGAGTAAAACACGGTTGCCCAGGAGTTCTCACTTTTGTCTGGTGTCCTTGTGCAGGGAACAACCTGCAAAATTGTACTTGGGGCTCTGCTACTCATAAGGAAAGTACTCCAAGAAGTTTTGTTAAGTGGAGAAAGAAATGTGAAGGACAATACCCTATAGCCTGAAATCTTTTAGGTACCAAATGAGCACACATATATGCATGCATGTGTGCACACACAGGCACACACACAAAAACACAGACCTGAAGCAAAATTCTGTATTTCCATATGCATATATATAGATGCACAAACAAGCATCTGGAAAGATACCTAGCCATTGGGAGTGGGGGTAGAACTGGGAGGGGGCAAAGGAAACCTATATGTTTTTCCATATGGTTTGAAATTCCTACAGGGAATATATGATTGTGAATTACATCAGTGATTATTATTTTTTATTAGGTAAAAAAATAAATATTTATTAAAAACAAGAAAATAAAGCACTACAAATTACAACTTAAAAAAGGTGATAAACATCACAAACATGAAACTGCCCAGAAAAAATTTTGTTAGTGAACTGTATAACACACTTTGTTAATATGTTTTTTTCCTCCTATCTTTTCTGTTACCATGAATGATTTTAAAAGACTTGGTATATCCATATATTGTCATACTGTGAAGCCTTGAACTTAGTGATTGAAAATCCTCATTAATGATATGGAAAGATGCCCACACATTCAGTAAATAAGTTTACTAAATTGTAAGGTTACTAAATTTTCACATGTGAAGAGATGATCTTGCCCATGGTTCTACCTCCCTGAGTGCCACTCTCTGCAGCCAGATTTGTTGAGATCTGGTGGTCATCTCTTTCTGTGACACCACTTTCAAGAGATTGAGTCCTGGCTGGAACCATTTGATGTTTCCTGATCTTCCTGGTTACTCACCAGAGTTACAATTCTCTTCTTACAGATTAGACAAGTTCCTGAATAGCTGCACTGTTTCTTTTAGCCCAAAGATAGAAAAGAGTACCATTATGACCTTGGCTCTCTACCATAAAGCCAAACTGACATTTTGTGAGAAATGATATAATGATACTCCATACAGAAAAGCTAAGATTTACAGAGCTCTAGTCAGTAAGCATATAAAATATAATTTAGATGATTCTGTATTTGTGATTTTAAGGCTAAGTTTTAGGGAATTAGCTACATACTTGCAATGAGCTAAGAAAAATACCTTATTTGACAACATTTTATTTTCTTAAGTTAAATGGCAGCTAGTGCCATGCAATGTAACTTGATAGAATTTAATAAAATTGTTGACTATTGATAAGTACTTAACCCAAATAGTGATTTAAGTAAACATGTGTCAGAGTTTTTAAGATATTATTAGGCAATCTGTTATGAAGGAACACCTACAGAATGGGAGAAACTATTTGCAAACCATAAATTGATAAGGGCATAGTACCCAAAATATATAAAAGAATTCATATAACTCAAAAACCAAAAGCAAATAATGTGACTAAAATATGGCAAAAGACCTGAAAAGACACTGTTCCAAGAAGACATACAAATAGCCAATAGGTATATGAAAAGGTGCTCAACACCACTAATTATCAGGGAAATGCAAATCAAAACTACAATGAGATACGACCTCACACCTGTTAGAATGTCTAGTATAGAAAGACAAGAGAAAATAAATGTTGGAGAGAATGCAGAGAAAAGGGAACCTTGTGTGCACTGTTGGTGGGAATGTAAATTGGTACAGCCTCTATGGAAAACAATATGGTAGCTCCTCAAAAAATTAAAAATAGAATTACTATATGATCTAGCAAAAAATCCCACTTCTGGGAATATATCCAAAGGAAATGAAATCAGTATCCCATAGAGATGCTCACTGCAGCATTATTCAAAATAGCCCAGATATGAAAACAACCTACATGTCCATTAAAGGATTAATGGACCAGCCCTAAAGAATTGACCACCCCAAAGGAATATTATTCAGCCATAAAAAAGAGGGAAATATTGCCATTTGTGGTAACATGGATGAAGCTGGAGGACATTATGCTAAGTGAAAGTAGCCAGACAGAGAAAGACCGCATGGTATAACTTCTATGTGAAATCTTAAAAAGAGAACCTGATTTTATAGATTTTTAAAGATTTTAGAGATTTTATGGATATGTAGATTTTATAGAATAGAATGGTGGCTGCCATGGGCTGTGGGGTGGGGAAAATGGGGAAATGTAGGTCAAAGGGTACAAACTTTCAGTTATAAGAAAAATAAGTTCTAAGAATCTAATGTACAGCATGGCAACTATAGTTATTAGTATAGTATTGCATATTTGAAAGTTGCTTACGGTAGATCTTAAGCACTCTCCACACACGCACGTGTGTGCATGTGCACACGTGTGCACGTACACACACACAAGAAGTTAACCATGTGAGGTGATGGATCCTGGTAATCATTCCACAATGTGTATGATATCATATCATCATGTTGTACATTTTAAATATACACAAATATATTTGTCAATTATTCCTCAATAAAGTTGATCAAGATGAACACAAATCATTGACAGTTAAATTCCAGCATGTATATAGTTTCCTTTTAGTATAGATATTTCTTTCATTAATCTCTTTTTGATGATTGCTAAATTAAAAAGGAATAACCAGTCAGTAGTAGCTCCCTTATACTATTAAGCGTTTCATGCACATTAGTCTCCCCATCATTTTGAAAGTCTGCAGGAGACGGGGCATCCAGCTTCCCTGGAACCACGGAAGTACTCAGCAGAGAGAATGAATGTAGTGGAACTCAAAAGTATTTTTTGATTAATTAATAGTTGTCTACTAAGTCCCAGTCTTTAATGAGCAGCTAGACAATATGATCAGTCTCTGAAAGTCAGTTTCTACAGAAAGACAGTATGAACAGCTGCTATGGAACTTTCCCTTTTCTTTTTTTTCTTTTTTTTTTTTTTGTGTGTGTGTATGGTTTTTGTGTGTGTGTGTGTGTGTGTGTGTGTGTGTTTTATTATGTTATGTTAATCACCATATATTACATCATTAGTTTTTGATGTAGTGTTCCATGATTCATTGTTTGCGTATAACACCCAGTGCTCCATTCAGCATGTGCCCTCTTTAATACCCATCACCAGGCTAACCCATCCCCCCACCCCCCTCCCCTCTAGAACCCTCAGTTTGTTTCTCAGAGTCCATAGTCTCTCATGGTTCTTTTTAATCGAAGAGGACTTTTCAAATGCACTGATTAGAAAATGTGTTGACCGTAGAGTAGGTCATTATTTGTGTCCTTACAAGACTTCATAGAAACTCAAAAACGTCTTTGTGGTATAATGCTTCTGAGGGAAAGGGACATTTGAAAAATAGCTTTTTGCTTCCAAAATATTGAGGTTACTCATCTTCCAAGTCCCTGAGATCATTAAGACCTGTTTGTTTGCCTTTCTCCTGTGCATAGGAAACCAAACGATGCCTTCTTTTTTCCCAATATGGTAATAACTCTTAACTCAAATTTCTGCCTGGGGAATCCCTCCAGCACATTGAAGAAATTTTTTTCTTTATCTATATATCTTGTTTGTTCTCCATATAAACTATGTGCCCATAAAAGGGACCAATAAGTTTCTGTGGCTTTTAATTCAAATAGTTAAATTCTATAATATATGAATCTCCTGTGGTGTTGACTTGTACCTATTTCCTACGATGGGTAGTAATTCCTTGGTTATCATTTGTATAATCAAAAATAAACACAAATAAAAATGTGACTGGTAAAGTTTGTGAGTTAGAGAGCTTAAGAATATTAAATGGCATTTTAAAATGGGATTCACGTTCCTTTAAAACATTGTTTGAAGTGTATATATGGAATATATATGTAATGAGAGTTAAATAATTAAAAGTAATTTTCTGTGTTTTCAAAAGGTGAGGTTTAAGAGAATATAATATCACTCTTTTCAGAAGTCCAAGGTAGATGGGACATTACTTGGTGCTAAAATTCTGTTACTTTCATGGTAAAATTATGAAACAAACCACAAAGTAGTAATTTAGAGCTGGAGAGTACTTTAGAGGCTGTGTAGCTTTTTAACCAATGGAAAAACAACTGTCTAAGATTAGTAATATCAAGAAACAATTGGCTCACTAGGTTTTGACCACAGGAGAAGGTTAGCTGGAGAGAAGATTAAAATATACCAAGGAAAACTACACATGGTTCCTGCATATGATGGTTGACAAAAGGGTATTTTGGCACCTGTAAATCTCTTCTTTTTGAGTAGTTAACTTACTCTTGGGGCAAATTAATCAGAAATGTCATTTCCACACAATTTCTGCTTTGGTCTGTGCCATTATTCAATTTGATTAAATTCTATTCAAATTGTATTCAACCACAAATGTTTGCTGATGACTAAAAGGTCAAATACATGAGAAAGCACAGATCTTATAGTATGACCTGTCACCATTACTGATAAAATAATTCAAAGTACATGTTCTTCTACTGAAAGCAAGTTAAAGAAGGACTGGATATTTTTATTCTAAATGTTTCCTTGTAAATTGAAAGCACTGATTCATTTCAGACTTAGAAAGTCCAACCAAGGGGAAAATAAGAATTATGATCTCATTATTTTTAAGATTCTGTTATTTGCTTAGAAAAATATAACCCAAATGTAAATTTATAGCCATAAAAATGGGAGGTAAATTAAATAATCCCAATAAATGTCTTTATTTCATTTAATAGGAAAATAAGGAGATATTTCCTTATGTTATTGAAAATAGAAACACAGAAATACTCTTCTGGTAGATAGTTGTCATGAACTTCGGGAATTACAACAAAACAAAACAACTCATTGTCCCACCTGGGAAAAAATAACAGTAATGGCAAAAAAAAAATCAGATCTCTATTATTTGTCTTAAGATATTTCTTGTGCTCTTGGTCAGAAATTAGTTGTTAATAGACCTGACCTGTTTTTGTGCAAGTATTTATAACAACCCCTGTATTGGGTAACACAATGCATCCGCGCATATTGAATTTGAATGGCCATAAATATGATAATATGCCTTAACTGCTAAATTCTGTGAGAGAGTGAGTAGTGAGAATTCTATGAATTTTCTCACACACCACATCTCTAGGAATATTGTCTTAAAAGCCTTCTAAGCATTTAGAGTATGCTTCTTTCTACTTCCTGGAACACAAAGTGCAGCAAAGGAAGAAGAGGTTAGGAAGAAAGGGTCACTATCTCTGAGGGAAATATGCAAGCCCCACAGATGTATGAATCAAGCTGCTATTTCCCACAAACTCCACAGCTCCTCTTGAGCACAGGAAAGGGAAGAAAAATCCTCTAAAAAATTAACCACATGTTAGTATTGAAACGTTGCCAGGAACACAGACAGCCCTAGAGGGTTTGTTTCAAATCAATATTGATGGAGCCGTGTGGTGGGTCAAGAGAATGGCACATCTTGCTCTCAGAGTTCACAAGACTGAGTATTTTTATTCAGCCAAAGAGGAAAACTCAGAAAACAAACAAACAGCAGTGGGAATGATACCAGCAACACTAACAGTCTGACATTTTTAGATTCATGTATAGTGAGAAAGTGGTTCACTACCTCAATCAATCTTTCATTTAATGAAATCCCTGGGAGGCAGAGGGGCTGTGTTTGGGCAGAAGGTGACATGGGGTATTACAAAGCCCTCCTGGTAAATGAGGCTGCTGCAGGTCGCTGAAATTTTTGAAATATCGGGTGAGTATTGTTATTATACCATTTCGAAGCAAAAATATGCCACATTACCATGGCCACGCTGATTGTTGTTTAATGCATATAAAGCAAAAACAACCGTATCCCCCTAAAAAAAACACCTAAAAACTGTTTCTCCCCCTTTTTTTGAGTGGGCCTATTTGATTGTATACAAATTGAATAGCGGCCCATGCTTAATCTTTCAGGTAATTGTTACATAACAATTTTTTTCTACAAAGAAATTATAGCTATTAAGTACATAAACATCTAACATAAAGTTGGCAAGCAGTAGACAAATGCCTCCTTTCACTTCTGAGCCTCCATAGCACTTGTTAAATTACATATTGCTTTAGAGATGTGAAGGGGTTGGATTAGTAGTATTAGCAACAATTGCCTTGGTAATGGTGAACCAGTATCTTTTGGTTATCTCAATACTTCCTTCTATATTGTGATAAACGCCTTCTTTCCATTTGTCAGATAAAACGCTTCTGACAACACTCTCTACGTTCAAGTGAACCTTTACTTGGCCTCTTTGCCTCATTTTCTCACTCTACCTCTTTGTTCTGATGGTCACAGAATTTAAAACTGAAGGAGAACTTGAGACCATTTAGAGTGACTTCATCGTTAAACAGATAGGACTACTGAAGCCAGGGAGAGCCTTAGTAGCGGCAAGGTAGATGGAGAAATCAGTCGTTCCTACTCTCAGATCTGTGTCCCAACATTTTTTTTCTATATCCTTCATATCTCATAGGGCCTCCTGTTTTTATAGTGCCATTGCCTAATTCTCTCTATACTTTCCCCTCTCTTAAAGAGTTGCCTACATTTGTCTTACCCTAGGATTTCCTTGAATTCTCCCTGCAGTCATTAGAACTTACCTCAAGTTTACTTACAATGAGACCCTACTGAAAAGTGTCATGTCATGGGTTTTTCTTAACTTTGTCCGGTTTTTGCCTACAACTTGCCACTTTGAAGTATTAATTCCCCTAGTTTTCTGAAGCAGATGTGGCCCAGACTTTAATCTGTAGGACTTCCTGCTATTTGCTTTGAGCCCACACCCCTTGCACTGTTCTGTGATTGCATAAAGGTGGTGAGCGGCACTGGGCTTCTCTCCCTGTCTACTGAGTTCAGCACCCTTTCTAGGTAAAGTCCCAGGTTTCCAGCTGTTTCCCCAAACTTTTATCAGCTATCGATGCACTGCCCCCTCTCTTCCACCTTTTTCCACAGCTCTCTGTGGACTCCTGGCTCTTAGGGCCCTGTCCTGACCCTGGGGTGTTCTGTATGCCCTCTAGGCTTCCCACCCAGGGACAATAGGCCAGCTCCAGAGGATCATTCCACTCTTTACTCATTTCTCCTCTCTCTGAAGGTGCATCTTGCCTAATGACAGCAACATAATGTCACACCAATTGTTTCTAATTTCACAGAATCTGATTTTCTTAACATACATAAAAATTAAACAAACCTTTCTTAACCTGTTTCTGTCTCTGTCAGCCTAAAATCTATGCTACCCTTCAGCTCAGAATCCACCTCTTTCCCTGTTCTGTGTGGAAATAACTTATCCATTCTCCAGGGCATAATTTATTAGTCATCCTCTCTATGACCCCTTTCTTAGTCCCTTTTCTCTCAGAATTAATCAACCCTTTCGCACTGCCCTCATAGGCTCCTCATTCTGTGATAGTCATTTTTGTCTATTTTCTTGAAAAAATGGTGAGCTCTTTGGGGTCAGGAATAAATCTTGTTCCTTTCAATTGTATGCTTTTCTCTAGAGCATTTCACAGTTTCCACCCTTGTTAGAAACAAAGTCTTAATCCTTTATTAGACTGAAGCTCTGGGATGCAGGAATAATATCTTCTTACGCTTTTGCACTCCTCACAGTTCCTAATAAAATGTTAAGTACATGGTGGTCACTTGATATACTGACTGCTTGACTGTCTGGCCAGAAATCTGGTAGCAGAGTTCCCAGTTTGGTCTTAGAGAGACAAAACCCTCTGTACAAATGGCTTCTTTGAGAACAAGGGAAGGGCTATGATTAAAATGTAGAGCTCAGGAAGGAAAGGACTTTTGTTTTTCTTATTAGTCTTTTAATCTCAGTGATTTCTAGGTCTTTGTGTGAGAGTGTGCTAGTGAAAACAGATAAAGTTGGGGCGCCTGGGTGGCTCAGATGGTTAAGCGTCTGCCTTCGGCTCAGGTCATGATCTCAGGGTCCTAGGATCGAGCCTCACGTCAGGCTCCCTTCTCAGCGGGGAAGCCTGCTTCTCCCTCTCCCTCTACTGCTCCCCCTGCTTGTACTCTCTCACTCTCTCTGTCGAATAAATAAATACAATCTTAAAAAAAAAAAAAAAGAAACCAGATAAAGTGGCAAAAGAGAACAGAGGGATGGCAGATGCAAACATATTTGCTGGGTCCCTGCAAGTCATGGGATAAGAAAATATGTCTATTGGCAAGAGATGCTGTGTGCTTTACTTTAATCATAACTTTATTTCAAGCACACACATGGGCCTAGCTTAATGTTCCCCAAATTGGTACTGGAGGATTTTAGCAGGGATTTTTCACTCAAAATGTTAAGAGTTGTGACTTGAGAGAAATGTTTGAATAATCAAATAAATTTGTGAAATTCTGTTTTCTATGATTTTTGCTTTCTGTAATTATTTTCTGAATCATCACAATGTCCATACACATATTGAAAACTTTGAGAATTCCTGAAGTAAATAAAATCATTTAGCTTTATTTAACTGAGCATTTCTCAAACATGTCTAAGCATAGCACCTTTTTCTCCATTTGTTTCTTTTTCACAGAATAGTACTTTGAGGAATGCACCACTACTCCATGGTGACTTGAGTTCGGAAGAGAAGATGCTCCCCAGGAGATTATAATGCACACTCTATCTGTTGAGTCTCTGAGAGGTAAGAGCTAAGTTGTCTAAGATAGATTTCCTGCAGGGTGGACTTCCAGGTGGAAATAACCTCCAAAGAGCTCTCTAGAAACTGGCCAAGCTAATGCTGAAGTAAATCAATTTTAAAGGTTTTATTTATTTATTTTATTTGCGAGGGAGAGAGAGAAAGTGGGGGGAGGGGCAGAGGGCAAGACTCTGAAGCAGACTGCATGTTGAGCATGGAGCCCAACATGGGCTGGATCTCAAGATCCTGAGATCATGACCTGAGCCAAAATCAAGAGTCAGGAGTCAGATGCTTAAAAGACTGAGCCACCCAGGTGCCCCGAAGTTAATCAATTTTAAAAAAGCAGTGTTTCTCCAATTTGAAGGGACATACAAATATCCTAGAGATCTTGTTAGAAATACAGATTCTGATTTAGTAGGTCTGTTTTGGGGCCCGAGATTCTGAATTTCTAACAAACTTTAAGGTGATACTAATGATGTTGATCCTTAAAAAGCCCCTTGAGTTGCAAGAGAGTAGAATGTTGAGATGGTGGAAGAGATCTGGAATCTACCGGGCTATCATGGACCCCAGCCCCATTATCATTCCAGGGAAAGGGCTGGTGCTCCCCAAGCAAGGAATGCTGGGATGGTAAAACAGGGCTGGAGGCCAAAGGTTCTGCAATGTCATATGGCTGTTTGGCTCCAGTTCTGTTTTTTTGCAGCATCTAATGTCTGTTTCAGCTGTATCCCAATGGGTTGTACTTCAATGTGATGGGCAGTAGTGGAAATTCATGCCTGCTGCCACTTCTGTCTGAGTTTCCCCCATATATTCCATTCCAGAAGGCCAATGAGTGTTCTGCTGGCCATTTGCTTCTCTTTATTTGACAGTATTTTAGGGTAATTTTTCTGAATAGAGTCGTAGAGGAATTGAGAAGTTTAAGAAATTAGGAAATAGGTTAGGAGGGAACTATTCATACTGTTCTTCAAAAGTTCCTTCATACACTGATCTTAAGCCATCACTGCAACCTGATTTTCCCCTTTCCCTCAACCCAGAGCTCATAGGCCCTTGTAGTCTAGTCTCTTTCTTAGCATACTCACATGCCATGCTAAGGTCTTCCTTCCCGCAAGGGCACATCCATGTGTTTCCTTTCTTTCTAATTCTTACTCCAATTCGAGCCTAGTTCAAGTTCTGCTTTCTTGATAAGGCCTGTTCTAATCATCCCAAAGCACATAGTACAGAATATAATTTGCACTAGTACTATTTGTTTCTTATTCTAGTTTTACCATTCTTGTCTCACAGTTACACTTTAGTTTCCTTGAGAACAGGGGACATCTTATTATTACCTTGTAATTTTTTATTTTCTTTTCTTGTTTTCTGCTTCTCTAGGCTCTCACATTTTCTAGCTTTATGCTCATGGGCAGCAAAGAAAACTTGTCTAAGGACTTGGTTATCTCATTTGTGAAATACAAACATTGGACTAATTTGTGGTTTTCATATTTCTTGAAGACAAAGAACCATTTCTTCAAAGAATATATTACACAATAATCCAATATATGGAATAGATCAAAGGCAGGGCTGTAGGGCAACATGATGTGGTGAGGGAAGGAAGAGATTTTACCCTTCTCTGTCCTTCTACTCTTTGTAGAATCTCTGCCTAATCATAAAGTTACACAGGAATCCAGAAAACCACTGGATTCAATGAAGTCTAAGGCCTTTTATTACTCTGAAGACTTTGATTTTAATCATTAGAGAAACTTTGCTGGTTTATGATAAAATGGGCAAACACATCATGACAAATAAAATGAAATTATAAGATAAAATGTACATGCCATAGTGGTATTTAAGGTGTGGCTCATCAAACAGCTCTGGCAGAAACATTGTGATGCTTTTTAGAAATGCCAGATCACAGATCTCTTTCAAGGCCTACCAAATCATAGTGGGTGAGACTGGACACTTGCATATTACCAAGTGCCCTAGATGATTCTTACAAACACTGAGGTTTGAAACCCAATGATACAGAGTAGTGATTTTAAAGAAAAGAATCTGCTTAATTACTCTCAATCAGTAGATATGAATATTGGACTTTTAATCTGTGATAGGTGCTAAGTGACAATTATGAATTAGAATCCAAGAAGCAGGAGATACACTTGAGGGCCACAGACCACTGAGATACCTTAAGTCAATATTTTGAAAAATGGCTTTTAGTTGTTCTTTGGTGGCTCAGTTGGTTAAGTGTCAGACTCTTCATTTTGGTTCAGGTCATGATCTCTCAGGGTCGTGAGATTGAGCCCCGTGTCAGGCTCCATGATGGACATGGAGCCTGCTTAAGATTCTCTCTCTCCCTCTGCCCCTCCCCACACCCCCATATATATGCACTTGCTTTCTCTCTCTTAAAGGAAGGAAGGAAGGAAGGAAGGAAGGAAGCAAGCAAAAGAAA
Source organism: Halichoerus grypus (assembly GCF_964656455.1). Classification (NCBI taxonomy): domain Eukaryota; kingdom Metazoa; phylum Chordata; class Mammalia; order Carnivora; family Phocidae; genus Halichoerus; species Halichoerus grypus. The sequence continues at coordinate 183,730,392 of NC_135714.1, forward strand.
AAGAAAAATGGCTTTTAGGATTTGAGGTTGTACTTACTGTCTAAAAATTTCTACTGTAGTTATGAAGGTGAAAAGTAGAGGTTCAACTTGGAAATGCACTTTCTCCATTGAATGAAAAATAGGCAAAATTACCTGAAATACTTTGGTCTATGGAACTCGGTAATTGATCCTATACAATAGAAAGGCTGAGAAGAATCAATATCATATTTCTCAGAAATACTCAATCTTAAAACTAAATGTTATAAAATACAGAATTTTATAAACTACTAGATTTTTTGTAAAATGTATTTCATTGCCACAAATTCCAAACAATGGGTTATATGATGAATAGATAGTTATTGAGATAGAAAAAAAATTCACAATATAATTTGAAGTTTAAAAGCATTATAACATGGCATATGCAACTAACTGCTGTTATATCTAGCTGCATGAAGAACATCGATAAATGAAAAAAATAAGAGAGAATGAATACAAAACAAATAAGGATAAGCTATAAAATCCACAATTAATTCTTCCATGTCAGTCAAAAGTCAAGTGAGGGTTGATTAGGCCTATGGCATTAGTTTGAGTTACTTTAGTGGTCCTTCACTAAAAAGAAAACTAAACAACATGGTGTACATGGGAATTGTGATTGAATTTGGGAGGAAAACCCAAGAAAAGTTAGTGTGAATAGTTACAAAACAATATATTATCAATCACTAAATGATATAATACATCTTATAGGCACTCATGCAAATAGGAACACTAGAATTCTCATTTTAATCCCACAGTTTTATAACACACACACACATAGCAAGTTTATTTACATTCTAACATTACTGGGGAGGTGTTCAACTCTTTTCACTAAAAAAGACAATACTCTAAATTTTAGGGATGATCTTTGCTTTACAGCATCAGGGCTGGAAATCTCTTTCTCCTATAGGAAGAGATTATTGGTAATAGAGACTGTGATGTGGTCTGTGAAAATGCAAGAAAAAGAATCAAATGCCTTTTAATTTTGGCAACTAGGAGATGGCTGGTGATATTTGTAGGAGTAGTTCCAGTATAGTGGTGAAGGTGACAGACAGAGTCACATGAGGTGTAAACAGGAGGTGAGATTATGAAGAGAATGATATCAGACTGGCCTTACAAAAAGCTAGGCTGAGAAGAAAAAAAGGGTTCCAGAGTAGCTGCTATATGATTATGTACAGTTGGTGTAGGTTTATTTCTTTTCTTTGTCCTGCCCTCCTCTCCTTTTTTCTGTTTTCCTTTCTTAAAGATAGAGAAGACTAAATCTAATTTGTAAGTAGAAGAGAAAGAGCCAGTAGAAGGAAAAGTTGTTGATAGCATCGATATTGAGGAAAATTGATGGAGCAGAGTCACTGAGGAGGTAGAAGGGATGGGATCCAGGAAACAGGTGAAGATTATGGCTATATGGGAGGCAAGTGGGATTCCTATTTCATTAAGGCTGAAAGGAAGAATTCATGAAAAGACATGTACATTTGTGGGGAGAAGGAAAGGAGAAGGAAATATGCGGCCCATGACTCTATTTTCTCTTTGAAGAAAAAGGCAAGTTTCACTGTGGAAAGTGTGTGCTGATGTTCTGGGGCAAGGGTGCCCAGGAAGGCTTGAGGGAAGTGGTGAAAGAAATCTTTGGAATTGCCACTCTGGAGGGTGTGGTGGAGTGTCACATTTCCACCAAGGAAATTTCTATTAAGGTAGCCTGATGTCAGGAAAAAGCATGGAATAAGGGTTATTTTGGGGGCACCTGAATAGCTCAGTTGGCTAAGTGGTGGACTCTTGATTTTGGCTCAGGTAATGATCTTAGGGTCTTGGGACTAAGCCCTGCATCAGGCTCCTTGCTCAGTGGGGAGTCTGATTGAGATCCTTTCTCTCCCTCTCCCTCTGCCTGTTCACACACACTCTCTCTCTCTCTCTGGAATAAATAAATAAATCTTTAAAAAAAAGTTGTTCTCACATAAACCAATCACAAATGTCTGTCCCTTGTGTGACGAGTTAACAATTAAGTCTGTTTTTCTGATTAATTGTCAAATATCTAAGTGGTAAATCCTATTATAAGTTGCATGACTCTTAAGCTTTCTTCATTAGAAATGGCAAGTAAATGATTTGTTTTATCTCTAAAACTCACATACTGAAATAAGATTATGCAATTACATTCAGGCCGTTTTCTTCCATTATGTATGATGTCAGGGTACTTTGGTCCTATAAATTTTACAAGACATGATCTGTTGACTCAAAAAAAAAAAACAACACCCCTCTCTTTTGGGAACAAATATAAAAAATGACAAAATTTTCCCCAATTACTCTGTGTTCACTGGAAGGAGAAAAAAAAGTGGATGTTCCTACAGAATCATGCATTTGATAACAAACTCTAATTTAATCATGGACTTGGTAACAAACTAATTCTAGAGTGTTACAAATGAGGATGATATTCCAGATAGTGCTCCTATAACTAGCTAGCAACAGATTCGGGGTATAATAATGACTTCTAAGCCACCATTCTTTTTACAAAATAGATTTCCATAACCCAACACGTCCCTGCTCCAGATTTTAAGCATATTTAGAGGAAACCAGTAGTTTCAGTTTCCCATTCTCAATCCACAAAATTTATTAGCATTATCTTTGGAGCTGTAAAATTGTGCAGGCACAGGAGTAAGCAATGGGAATGTACTGAGAGAGAGAGAGTGTGTGTGTGTGTGTGTGTGTATGTGTGTGTGTGTGCATGTCAGCATAAGAAAGAACGAGAGTGACAGAAGGATGATGTGGCTGAGGACTTTGGGTGGATGTTGGCAGGATGAAACTGAACCCCATAACTATTGTGATAGTCTGTCAATTGAGTCATTATTGAATTATCTGTGGTATATAAGAAACCAGACTAGACTAGGGGGAGAGGCAGATAAAAAATATAATACCTTTTAAGATTTGGGAATACAAGATACACTTAAGTATTTAATAAAAATGTAAAGCAATATTTGATAAATTATCAAAGTGGGTAATAGTGAGCTGGAGTGGATTGAGTTTTGTTAACAAAAAATGAGGTGAAATTTCTCTCTGCCTCTGTCAATAAATCTAACTATTCCTTGAATTTGTAGGCTGCTTTATTGGACATGGTAAACAAACAGGCATGAAATACAGACCAGAGAGTAAATATTCTGATTATATCTCATTTAAACATAATCTTAGGTAGCTGAGTGGTTTCATACACATTGTTCTCGGTTGAACTGTGTTCCCCAGAAGATATGCTCAAGTCTTCATCCCTGGTACCTGTGAATGACTTTACTTGGAAATAGGGTCTTTGCAGATATAATCAAGTTAAGATGAGGTCAGACTGGATTATGGTAGGCCCTAATCCAATGACTGGTGTCCTTATAAGAAATCAGAAATTTGGACCTAGATGCAGACACACAGGGGAGAAGAGTGAAGACCATGTAATCACAAAGGCTAAGGTAGGAATGATGCATCTTCAAGACAAGGAATACCCAGGATTATTGACAACAGCAGAAGCTAGGAAGAGGCAGGAAGGGATTCTTTCCTACAGCCTTCAGAGGGAGAAGGCTCTAGATTTAAACACCTTGATTTTAAACTTCTAGCCTCCAGAACTGTAAGAAAATAAATTTCTATTGTTTTAAGGCACCCAGTTTGTGATACTTTGTTACACAGCCCTAGGAAACAAATACACACATTTTCTGATAAACCTACCGAGGGAGTACAAATGGAAAGTTAACCAAGAAAGAGTTATAGATAAGGAATTTTAGAGCTCTGGTACAACTTTCTCAATTATAAATGAGGAAATTTAGGACTACAGAAATAACAATTACTTTCCCCAAACTGAATATGGGAAGCAGGGACCAGAATCCAGGTATCTTGCTTCCCACTCTTTTTTTTTTCTTTCATACTGTCCAAATGTATATAGGAAACACGTGTTCTGTAGAGATAAATTGGAAAAAGAGACTACTACTCCTGATTTGGGCTTATTGTATTAGGTCAGCAGGTTTGTGCTTTTCTTGAAAATAACATTATATCAAATTTTACTGTCCTGTATTCAATTACCTATCAAGACTAATCCTTGAAATGAGAAACTGTGTCAGCACACCAAAAGCACTCACCCTTTTTCAGTCTTCATTATTTTCACTTTTCCAGACTCTCTCATAAAAACAGATTCTTAGATTTTTTTTTTTAAATCATTGTCTGGACAATTGGGGCTTTATAAATTTAAAAATCCCTTTAGGAGTAACTAAAAAACTTTTTTTTTTTTTTTATTTTTGAAGCAGCTTTTTAACACACAGCAACTGGACAATGAAGAAAACAGACAAGCTGAGGAGGAAATTGTGTTTTCCCAGAGCTCTGTTCCATTGCTCTATCTTTAAGATCCAGTGCCATGTAAAAGATGCTTGATGTTATAATGGCTTATTTGTTTGACACATTGCCAAAATTTATAAAACATTTAAAAAAAATCACATACTACTAGAAATGTGAGAATGTATTTGATCACCGGATGCTCACGGATTTAAGGTTTGAAAAAGGAACTTTCCCTATGTCTTTGTACCTTTAGGGGGAAAACTAGCGTTATGTGACCCAGCTCTTGTGTTAAAGGAGACTGAGGGTTTCTTGTATAAAATAGTCAATAAAAATCTGCATTTCTAAAAATATATGTTAAAATGCAAACCTTGAGAGAATATATTTAATTTATAGACACATAAGTTTTGAGTTAATCATCTTGAGGCATGTACCCGAAAACACTGAAATCATTTTCATCATGACACTAAGATTTACCAAAAGCTCAGATGACCTGCTGAGCTCCTACTTTGTCCTCAAAATTTATGTAGCTCCCACCTCTTTTTGCCCTTTTCTCCTCGATGCCATTTCTACTGTTCCTCAAGTTGACAGGTGGAGAACTGAAGGCTCTAGCAAACAGACCCAGTTTTCCCTTGAATGAAAGCATTAATCAAGGTGAAACAAAAACAGGGAAGGAGAGGAAGGAGTGATAGTGTATTTGAAAGCCTGTGGCCTGATTTTCTTTAGACATGCTGCTGGCTCTCTTTTAGGTCCACACTGATTTCTTCTGTTTCCAGGACATGCCTGTGAACATTTTAGTCAATGGAACATCTTTTGAATGTCAAACTATGACTTCTATTTTCTTACAGTCAAAACACAGAATTCTATCTCACACATGATCGAAGCCAAGTGAATCATTTTCACAGTAAGAAGGTCTCTTTTCTCATGATTGATTCTGTGTTTATTTCTTTCAACAAATCACATCAGCACACATGACCTCATGTAATGGCTATGTCTGAGGCTTAGAAGGTCCACATGCTTATGTATAGCAAATAATATTGTTGTATTACTCTGGTAACTAGCTCCCAGGGACCCCTGTGTAGGCAGATCTGCAGCGGCCTCTGTGGCTATCATTAAGGGGCTTGTCTGGTCGCAGATGACTGTGTTTAAAACTTCCAACCTATGAAATTCCCTGCCAGCAAACACCATCAGGTCATAAATGTAGTACAAATTGATTCAAATAACAGAATTGAGAGGCTGCTTGGGATCTCTAAAGGCCATTTGATACGGACACATCTAAGCAGAGTTATGCCTGCTTCAGACAACGAGGTCCCTGATCTGATTTTAAAGTTGTCCAGGGCACTGAATAGTTCTGAGATTCTTATAAAGTCCCTAGGAAGAGTGAACTTCTGGACAACTTATGTTACACATCAATCTGCTTTCTTCTATGGCACTGTATATTTAGCTATCATATAAAATTAACATTTTGTTGGTCTTGTATATTTTTCTCTAAAGCACTGGTTCTCACTCATGGTTGCACATTAGAGAGGTCTGGAGAGCTTTAAACAAACAAACAAACAAACAAACAAACAAATCAATGTCCCAAACCCCACTGCAATCAAATTAAATCAGAATCTCTTTGTGTACTTTAGCACCGGCATTTTTTAAAAACTACCAAGGAGATCTTATTATGCTACCAAAGTTGAAACTACTGTCCTCAGGTATGGCCTTTACTGGTGACAGGTGATTAATCAGTATTATCTTTGTAGTCTGATGGTAGAATACATATTACAGTTTTTGTTTGTTTGTTTTTTAAATTTAAAGTTGCCCTACTTCATTCTTAGTTATTTCTCTGGAATTAGTTTTCAACAAAACAGCCAGAATGATTGTTTTAAAACAAGTGAGTTCATGTTACTTCTCTAACTCCGAACAGTTCAAAGGCTTCCTATCACTCACAATCAGAATCTACTGTTGCAAGAAGTAGTGATCTGGCCTATCCCAAGGACCACGTCTCCTACTACTCATGCGTTTCTCACGTCACCCTCTGCCCACTGCATTTCTAGTGTTTCAAACTGCCAGGTGGGGTGCCTCTGCCAAGCAGACTGTTCCCAGAGTTTCACAGGCCAGCTTTCTCACTTTTTTTCAGGTCTGTCTATTCTCAAATGTCATCTCTGTGCAGAGACGTTTCCTATCCAAAACAGTCACCTCCTCTCCATGATTACTCTCCATCCACTGACCCTGATTCATTACACATATCAGTACACACACCAATACACTTTGCAAACCAGGAAGCAGCAAACTTTTTTCTATAATTGGCCAGAGAGTAAATCTGTGCGGTTTTATGTGTCTTAGAGCCTCTGTCACAACTACTCAGTTCTGTTCCAGCGCAAAAGCGGCTATAGACGATATGTAAACGAATGAACATGATTGCGTTCCAATAAAACTTTATTTAAAGAAAAGGCAGAGGGTCAGAGTTGGCAAACAGGCAGTAGTTTGCTGACCCTTGCTGAATAAGTGAAGTTCTGCCACATGTTTGGGTTTAGGTACTGCATTTTCTGTTATTTATTCAACCCTCTCTAACTGAAAAAATTCCAAAATAATAATGCACCCAAGTGTAAATTAACAAACTTTAAATGTAATTAGTATTTGCACCAATCTTAGCATTCTTCCAAATTCTAATAGGAACGTATACCTTGTATGTTATTTTTGAGTCAAAATTCCACTGAAGGATAAAACCCAAGCTAAAACTCAAGTTTTTTGTTTTTGTTTTTGCTTTTTTAAAGATTTTATTTATTTATTTGAGAGAGAAAGAGAGGGAGCACAAGCAGGGGGAAGGGCAGAGGGAGAGGGAGAAGCAGGCTCCCCGCTGAGCAGGGAGCCCGATGAAGGATTCGATCCCAGAACCCTGGGATCATGACCTGAGCCGAAGGCAGACGCTTACCCAACTGAGCCACCCAGGCGCCCCTAAAACTCAAGTTCTTGTGTCTAGCACTTTGGGGGACTTGTAGCAAATATGACATCAGAAAGCTACAACTAGTTGATTGTGGTTTCCTAGAAAGAAGTGTTACATCATCTTCCAAGTACCACTAGCCAGTTGAGGCAGACTTGGTGCCTCTGTCTTTCTTATACCTGTTTAGTACAGGAAAGAATGTCTTTTCCTTCACAATTCATTTGTGATAAAGAAGCTTATGATAGCTCTAGACACAATCATCTGGTAGAAATGATTTTTTTTTTTCTGGACCAACAGCTTTTTGAACTTACTCTAAGAATACCCTTCCCAACAGGAGGATAACATGACCATAAAAACAGTTCAGCGTTCCTGGAAGTGTATTCCAGTGAACATTAGATCTGTGAGATGATCATAGGTATTGGAATGGAAAAAGTCTTTGGTCAAATAAATTTGAGAGACACTAGTTTCTTTACTGCAGGATTTTCAGAACATCCTAGATAAAAGTAGCTATACATTTCTAGTATCTATGAATTATCAAGAAAGTCTATAAATACTCTAGAGTATGCCCAAGTTTCTTATTCTGTTTTGATCATAGAAACCTGTTTTACCTATAGTTTATCTTGCAAAAACAGGACTCCATGGAATCTAACTTGAGAAAAACAATTAAATTCTATGCTCACTAAAAGTTATTTAATAATCTCTGGAGACTTCCCTTGGTATTATTGAGTTTCACAAGTACTACTCATACAAACGGCTTTGTTTATTATTATTATTATTTGAAAACATGTTAGTAAATATAAAGAGATATGTAGTTTGCCTATAAAAATCCTAACATTCTTGTCTCAGCTCTTGTTGATTAACTATATATCTCAATGTAATGTCTACAAAGAGTGATGTTACTTTTACATACTTAAAATTTCAGTAGAAATTTAAAGGAGCCCTGCGTATTTTTTTCTGAATCATCTAATTCTTTTTCTAAATAATACAGAAATACTTCAAAGTAAGCCATGGTGGTGAATCCTAAGAATAAAAGCTCAGTAAGAAAGGACATTAGATAAAAAAGTACACCTAAGGAATTCTGTAACTAGTGAGAAGGAAGGAAGTCAATTTAAAAAGACAGGAGAAGTGACAACTACTTCTCTCCAACAATAATTTCCCTGTCACTTTACTTCTTAGCATTTTGTGTTGAATTACTTTTACTCTTTATTCACTATCCACATATATGCCTAGAAATATTTTGCAAGAACAGTGCTTTATTCATACCTCCTCAGAAAGTGAATTCTAATTATGATATGTGATACTAACAAACTTAAAATATGTCCTGGCATAATTCTACCAAACTACCATTATGAAAAATTTTATTCATCTTCAATATATTCAAAGCCCCCAAATGGACAAATGTTCAGGATTTGGAAGCCAGAAGAAACATGGTATTCTGTACACATCTCCTTCATCCCTATTTTGTTTTATTGCCCAGTTTGAGTTGAAACTAAAGGAGAATATGAGGGTAATTCCAGGAGCAGAGAGACTAGCTTTGCTTTCCCCTTAACAATCATTATCTATAGTTCTTCTATTAGTTAAAAAAATAGAGCAAAAATTTGAGCTAAAAACAAACAAAAAAACCCAAAAAACTATAACAAAAAACTCAAGAGAAACAATATATAAACATGTTATAATTCTAATGCCTTGATTTTGTCTACTACACACATTGGTCCTCCATGACTTGTTAAATTATGCTGAACTGATACGAAATCACCCCCCATGGCCACTGGAAGCTTCAAGTTCTAATTAGTGCTTTATCGAAGTGTTCAAACAAATGTTAATTTCAAAGAACATCAGTATTAACTAAGGATTAATAGTAAGGATTCTAGTGGCTACTTAATTCGAGAAACACGGGCAAAAAGATCTTCTTGGAGAAAATGTAATACTTCTCTCAGCCTTTGTATGACAGTGAGCATTATGAATATCCAAAAGGCGGCTGTTGTATTGCATTTCTCTCCTTCCCCTTAACCCAGGATTTACTGTTCTTACTTAGATGCAAGCTTAGTCAGCAATATCCTGCAGTTATCCAGAATCTGCAAAGCATTGTATTAGTCAAGTCTGTGATATAAATACACCAATATGTTTTTAAGCTTTAGTGTAGGTCCATAATGCACAAATTCTTCTTAATAAGCAAAGCAAAAATATTTCAGAATCATAAACTCAGAGGATAGGCTTAGAGTTCCTAGTCTTAAGTAGATAGAATCAAATGAGTAACAAAGAGAAATTTGCAATGATTGATGTGGTAGGTTTAGGTGCATTCTACACTTCCAAAGCAATGAAGAAAATCACTGTTAAAAACTTTAATGTGTCATTTTTACGACCAACATAATACTGACTCTTTGATTAATTCAAGCTACCATATTTTTCTTCTCACAGATTTGTCTTGATCCAGTTATTTTTTATTATAAAATATTCCACAGCACTCTGCACTTTCTTAAAATTACAAGAATACAACTAAGTATTATTCAGTGTTAGAAGAGATTCAGAGTGATTATCTGCAGTATTTAGTGACAGTTACAGTTTATGAAAATTTTCAATGTAATTTGAAAAACAGTCATCTCACTTCAGTAATAAGTTTTTGCTTTATTCCTTTAATTACATTTCTTATTGGTTTGTACATTTCCATTTTCTTCATTTCTCTAACTGGAGGCTCTATATAAGCTAGTCCCATTTTCTTCATTGATAAGGCATTATAAACCAATAGTCATAATACTCATACGATTCTAGACTTTTCCCTTATTTCTCCTCAAATGTGTACTCCATTGTATCTAACAGTGCAGGGACTATGTATTTAATTATTGCTGAGTCACTTGTTCTTTTAGGTATATCGTTCATCTTTTGATTATAAGGCTGTTTTTTTTCTACTTGCTTTTAAGATTACCCTTTTGAATTTTAAGTTTTATTACAACTTCCCTAAAAGTGAATATCATTGTATTTATTCTTTTTTTTTAAAGATTTTATTTATTTGACAGAGAGAGACACAATGAGAGAGGGAACACAAGTAGGGGGAGTGGGAGAAGCAGGCTTCCCACGGAGCAGGGAGCCCGACGCGGGGCTCGATCCCAGGACCCTGGGAACATGACCTGAGCCGAAGGCAGATGCTTAACGACTGAGCCACCCAGGTGCCCCATTGTATTTATTCTTATCTGTATTTGTAACATTCTTGAAATTGTCTTTTAACCTGTTCTGGAAAATTCTTTTTTTTTTTTTTTTAGATTTTTAAAATTTATTTATTTGAGAGAGCGCAAGCGAGTGAGAGAGAGCATGAGCAGGGTGGGGGCAGAAGGAGCAGCAGACTCCCCGCTGAACAGGGAGCCCGAGGTGGGGCTCAGTCTGGGATCATGACCTGAGCCAAAGGCAGACACTTAACTGACTGAGCCATCCAGGTGCCCCTGTTTTGGAAATTTCTTTTTTTCTTTTTCATTCTTTTCTTTTCTTTTTTTTTTTTTTAGGAGTAAACAGTCAATTTTATTGGGCTCAGACCAGGAGTCCGTGGGTCTTGAGGACCTGTGTGTATTTGTCAATTTTTCTTCTGGTAATGGATCTTGGCCTTCTCCTTCCTCTTCTCCTCCAGGGTGGCTGTTACTGCATGGTACTTCCAGCCAACTTCATGTGCAGGGCACCCCAGGTAAGCAAACTTCCATGCAGGCTTCAGGTGCACCACCTTGAGGTCAGCAGGAACCACCATTCGCTTTTTCTTGTCCTTGGGGTGGCGGGATCCCATCAAACATATTAAGGTGGTCCAGGGCAGCCTGGCCTTGCTTGGTCTTGTGGGGCAGCATGCTTCTCACTGTCTGCCAAAAGATGCGGCTGGGTGCTTGGAAGTGGTAGGGGCCACAGGATGGGTTGGTGTTCACGCAGAGGAAGGCCAGTACTTCAAATTGTTTCTGTAGAAATTGCCAGAAATGTTGATGCCCTCACAGCACACGATTACAACCTTCTGACCCAGAAGCAGCTGTTTTGTCACAGTGGCCGCCAGGCAGCCCAGGAGATGGCCTTGGCCATCAAGCACCAGGACCTGCTACTCCGCCATCTTCAGCAGCCTCCTGGGAAAGGGTTTTGGAAAATTCTTGACCATATTCTCTTCAACTATTGCTTCTGTCCTTTTGTCTATCAATTCACCTCTAGAAATCAAATTACTTGTTGTTAATATTTTTTAAAAAGATTTTATTTATTTATCTGACAGAGAGACACAAGCAGGGGGAGCGGCAGGCAGAGGGAGAAGCAGGCTCCCTGCTGAGCAGAGAGCCTGATAGGGAGCTCCATCCCAGGACCCCGGGATCATGACCCAAGCTGAAGGCAGAAACTTAACTGACTGAGCCACCCAGGTGCCCCTCTTGCTAATATTTTTAATATCACATTTAAAAATTCCATTGTTTTATCTGTGAATAAGCCTGGCTACTATTGATTTTCTAGGTCAATAAGTTAAATCTTTTATAAAACTTGTCTATTAAAATCTTAATTCCAGTCATGTAGGTTTTATACCTAGAATTTCCATTTGATTCTTTCTTAAAATTTTTGAAGTATTTATTTTTTGAGAGAGAGAGCGTGTACATGAGCAGGGGAGGGGGGAGGAGCGGGAAAGGGAGAGAATCTTAAGCAGGCTCCATGCTCAGTGTGGGCCTGATGCAGGGCTAGATCCTCACAACCCTGAGATCTTGACCTGAGCTGAAATCAAGAGTCAGATGCTCAATGCACTGAGCCACCCAGGCGCCTCCCACCCCCAATATGATTCTTTTTAATAGATGCCTCTAGTGAATTTTATGCATATCTTTATTAAAATTCTCTATTTTATTGCTTGTTCTCTTCAATATTCTAACCAGTTTTTTTTCTTCTTTTTTTATTATGTTACATTAATCACCATACATTACATCATTAGTTTTTGATGTAGGGTTCCATGATTCATTGTTTGTGTATAACACTCAGTGCTCCATTCAGTATGTGCTCTCTTTAATACCCATCACCAGGCTAACCCATCCCCCCATCCCCCTCCCCTCTAGAACCCTCAGTTTCTTTCTCAGAGTCCATAGTCTCTCATGGTTCGTCTCCCCCTCCAATTTCCCCTTCATTTTTCCCTTCCTGCTATCTTCTTCTTCTCCTTCTTCTTCTTTTTAAACATATAATGCATTACTTGTTTCAGAGGTACAGGTCTGTGATTCAACAGTCTTACACAATTCACAGCGCTCACCATAGCACATACCCTCCCCAGTGTCTATCACCCAGCCAGCCCATCCCTCCCACCCCCCACTACTCCAGCAACCCTCAGTTTGTTTCCTGAGATTAAGAATTCCTCATATCAGTGAGGTCATATGATACATGTCTTTCTCTGATTGACTTATTTTGCTCAGCATAATACCCTCCAGCTCCATCCACGTCGTTGCAAATGGCAAGATCTCATTCCTTTTGATGGCTGCATAATATTCCATTGTATATATATACCACCTTTTCTTTATCCATTCATCTGTCGATAGACATCTTGGCTCTTTCCACAGTTTGGCTATTGCAGACATTGCTGCTATAAACATCGGGGTGCATGTACCCCTTCAGATCACTACATTTGTATCTTTGGGGTAAATACCCAGTAATGCAATTGCTTGGTTGTATGGTAGCTCTACTTTCAACTTTTTGAGGAACCTCCATACTGTTTTCCAGAGTGGTTGCACCAGCTTGCATTCCCACCAACAGTGTAGGAGGGTTCCCCTTTCTCTGCATCCCCGCCAACATCTGTCGTTTCCTGCCTTGTTAACTTTAGCCATTCTGACTGGTGTGAGGTGGTATCTCATTGAGGTTTTGATTTGGATTTCCCTGATGCCGAGCGATGTTGAGCACTTTTTCATGTGTCTGTAGGCCGTTTGGATGTCTTCTTTGGAAAAATGTCTGTTCATGTCTTCTGCCCGTTTCTTGATTGGATCATTTGTTCTTTGGGTGTTGAGTTTGACAAGTTCTTAATAGATTTTGGATACTAGCCCTCTATCTGATATGTCATTTGCAAATATCTTCTCCCATTCTGTCAGTTGTCTTTTGGTTTTGTTGACTGTTTCTTTTGCTGTGCAAAAGCTTTTTATCTTGATGAAGTCCCAACAGTTCATCTTTGTCCTTGCTTCCCTTGCCTTTGGCGATGTTTCTAGGAAGAAGTTGCTGCGGCTGAGGTCGAAGAGGTTGCTGCCTGTGTTCTCCTCAAGGATTCTGATGGATTCCTGTCTCACATTTAGGTCTTTCAACCATTGGGAGTCTATTTTTGTGTGTGTTGTAAGGAAATGGTCCAGTTTCATTCTTCTGCATGTGGCTGTCCAATTTTCCCAACACCATTTGTTGAAGAGACTGTCTTTTTTCCATTGGACATTCTTTCCTGCTTTGTTGAAGAGTAGTTGACCATAGAATTGAGGGTCCATTTCTGGGCTCTCTATTCTGTTCCATTGATCTATGTGTCTGTTTTTGTGCCAGTACCATACCGTCTTGATGATGACAGCTTTGTAATAGAGCTTGAAGTCTGGAATTGTGATGCCGCCAGCTTTGCTTTTCTTTTTCAACATTCCTCTGGCTATGCGGGGTCTTTTCTGGTTCCATACAAATTTTAGGATTATTTGTTCCAATTCTTTGAAAAAAAGTTGATGGTATTTTGATAGGGATTGCACTGAATGTGTAGATAGCTCTAGGTAGTATTGACATCTTCACAATATTTGTTCTTCCAATCCATGAGCATGGAACGTTTTTCCATTTCTTTGTGTCTTCCTTTGAATCTAACCAGTTTTTTTTTTTAATATTTTATTTATTTATTTGACAGAGAGAGACACAGTGAGAGAGGGAACACAAGCAGGGGGAGTGGGAAAGGGAGAAGCAGGTTTCCCGCAGAGCAGGGAGCCTGATGCTGGGCTCGATCCCAGGACCCTAGGATCATGACCTGAGCCAAAGGCACACACTTAATGACTGAGACACCCAGGCGCCCTCTGACCAGTTTTTTAAAGTTTACGACTGATAACTTTAATATCTAGATCACTTGTGCATCTGTTTGTTATTTGCTTTTCTTTGCTCCTCTTTCTCAGTATGCCTGGATATATATATTTTTTTAATGGATTAAAGATTTTATTGTTTTTATGGTCATCTCTCATTTATTTCATTTGAAGTTTCTGGCAAAATTAATTGTAGAAAAAATGCATATAAGTTGTATTATGTCTTTGTAGGCATGTAGCATAAATAGCTCTCATATAGTTTATTCAGCATGTGCATACATTATAAGATTTTAGAAAAAGGTGTTAGAAGCCTATCAGATTAAATATGCTTTCTGTTGTTTACCCAGATATTAATAACTCTAGCTTTCCTATATAGATGCCATTCTATAACATCCAGAAGTTAATTTGTCTTTCATGGTAATTTTAGATAGGAGATAACTCCAGTGTGAGTTTCCCAGAAGTGCCTGGATATTTTTGATCATCTGTTAGAAATTTTGAATGAAATACTGTAGAGACTCAGGATAATATTTTCTTCCTTCAGATAGAGTTCAACCTATTTGCTGGTAAGCATCTATAGTGGGGGCCAATCACATTAATTCAACTGGGAACTGAGTTACCTTTTGGCCGGGTTGAAGTCTTGGTAAGATTTATTGTTTCTGGTTCACTCCCCTTCCAAGTGTGTTACCCTCCAAGTATCCCAAGTGAGAACTGAGGGGTTTACTAATCAACTTCTCCTTGGTTAGACTTGCTCTTCAGTTTTTCTCTCAGCACCTGAAAGCTCTTCTTGGCTTCTTGCTCTTTGGTCCTGCCTAGGCTTAGAATTCAGTAATGTCCTAAATGTAAACCCTTGTGTATCAGGCCCATTTTCCTGTGCCCCTTCTCCATGGAATATATTCCTCATGTCCTGGCTGTTGTGACACCTCTCATTGCCAATATTTGTCTCTCTTTATAAGAGACTGCTGGAAACTCTCTTGCCTTCTTGCCTTTTAGCAGTGGCTCTCTTCCTCATTCTCTGTCTCTTTTCTCTCATTTAATGCTTGAGAGGATTAGGAAATAGTCTGAGAAGAATGTCACCTCACAGTAGTTGGGGCAACCTCTCCGCAATTCCCCTTGTTTCTGATATCTTGAACACTAATCCCTACCTGTTTCAATAGCTCCCTGATGCCTTCATATATAGGGTTTCTTTTGTATTTATTTTCTAGCATTACTATGATTTTTAGTGGGAACACTGATTTGCTATGAACTATTCTATCATGGGCAGAATTTTAAATCTCTATTTGGTTTTAAGTTGGCAGACTCTAAGAGACTCCATGAAAACTGAAAAATTAAACTCTCTGTCACAGTTTTGGAAAAAGTTGGAATGAGGCTCCTGACCCATTTATAGATGTATCAAACTGATGTTTCAAAAGAGCACATACATATTGAATCCTAAAATGTAGTAAAAAGGAGACCTAAAACATAAATATATTGTATCTTTAGGAAAAATTTACCAGAAAAACAAACTAAGGAAGACAAAAGCAAAATATGAAAAATATATAAAAATATAATTAGAGAAGAAAATGATTTGCTTTACATTTTCTAAGATAATATTCAAGTAATTGGTGATCTTTCAATACCTTTATCTTGGATTGGCTTTTATAGAAATTCAATTGAATCAACATCATTATAAGTGTGTGTGTTGGGGGGGCAGACACTATAATTTTTAAACTAAGTGTAAGTAATATCAGCCTGTCTCCAAGAGGGCCTTGACTTACACTTTAGTTTAAATACGGAATTTGGAAAATACATGACTTTATTCATGAATGTCCTAGTCCTTTCACTTTTTTGGGGGGAACTTGTGAACTGAGTGATTTTAATTTGGGGACTATTTGAGGAGAGAGGGAAGCAGGCAGAGAGATTGAGAGATAGTTGTTTATCTGCTTCATGGTTTGATCTTATTGCAAGCTCTTGGTATCTTTCCACTTCTGTCCAAATCAGTAAGCAGCTGGCCTCAGATTGCTATATTCATTTCATCTTTAACCAGGAAAAGAAAGCAGAATTGTTTTGGAGAAGAGGAGGGAGGGTAAATCAGTGATCTAAAGAAGGAAGCAGGAAGCTCTAGGCACTAACAAACACAAGCCTGTGCTTCAGAGATAAAAGTACAAATACAGGGGCGCCGGGGTGGCTCAGTTGGTTAAGCGACTGCCTTCGGCTCAGGTCATGATCCTGGAGTCCCGGGATCGAGTCCCACATCGGGCTCCCTGCTCAGCAGGGAGTCTGCTTCTCCCTCTGACCCTCCCCCCTCTCATGCTCTCTGTATCTCATTCTCTCTCTCAAATAAATAAATAAAATTAAAAAAAAAAAAAAAAAAAAAAAACAAAAGTACAAATACATAGTCTATATCTTCACAGAACTTGTAAACCAGAGAATGGAACAACAGCTGCGGAGCTTATAGTATTTGGCTTTCTACCCTAAACATAGGCACAAAGTAAAGAGCCACTAATTATTAAAGCTATTACCTAGAACAACCCCAAAAAGTAGAACATCTGGTTAATTCCACAAAAACCACAGTAATGAGTAGGGACAAGATTAGTGTCTACGACATGCCAGTGACTACAGACTTAACTAGACATTATTGTAGGGAGGCCTCTTTTTCGAGTGATATCATCCTACTCTGAGGTGCAACAGCTGAAAAAGGAAAACAAAACAAAAATAACCCAGACATCCCTCCTTTTCTAGATTAAAAACCTGAGGAATCTGCATACTCAGCACCCAAGAGTTTTCCAGGGAGCCTGACTTAATTCAGCATATCAATGTACTACTGAGAAATACAAACAGAGACACATTTCAAACTCTTGTGTCCATATTTAACATACTTCATCTCTAAGTTAGACTTAAAGAATCCTGAGAAAAAAGCTGGGGAATGGTTTAAGTCATTATGGAATGGGATGGTTATTGACTGAAATAGTGATCAACCCACTGGCAAAATCACTATAGGGAAAGATTTGGTAGTATATCAATTACAAATCAGAAAATTCACAACAAAACAAAAAACTTTTGATTTGTCTTCTAAAAATTAAAGAAGAAAAAGGTCCCCAATGGCTAGTTAGTCTTAAATTAGCTTTATGATATTCAGTGAAAGAATGGTAAACTTCCCTCTGGAAAGAATAAGAAATAACACAGACAAGTCTTCCATAACTGAGAACAAAGAAACATGAAAAATGAGACAGAAAATAATATTTGCCCTCAATACCAGTGAAATTTCTACCTTGCTCATCGTACTGTCCTGGTACCACTTAAGCAACAATTCTCAGGAATGTAAAATATAGGATATAATGTATTTCAGTTAAGAGTATAACGGAATTTAATCTCATGTGTAATATACTACTTTGGGGCATTAAAATACGTCCATTTGTTTTCTTTCTCTGTTACTTCCAAATTGTGAGAATTGAAAAAATAACACTCATTTTTTGTTTTCATCTTCTGATTTCCACAAACCCTTCCCAATGGGCAAAACTTATTGGAAACCATGGCCTAGGCCTGTTCATTTAGCTATGACTAAGATTTAAATCATCATACACTGGAGGCAGAAACTTTTGGCCCTATGTAAATTAAACAAAACTAGGACTCAGCTCTCATGTCTCTTTTGACTTTAAAACACTCCTCCAAACTTTTACTGTGTTCAGGGCTCAATCTTTCAACTGCATTAACTGAGATATATGCTGTTGAGTCTTTACTTACTAGCAACATTTTCTCCAAATGTTAATTTTTGGAATCTGATCACCCTGGAAGTCTTCTCATCTCCCACACTGAGATTAAAATATAAGCTGTTTTTTACTGAACATTTTTGTGTGTATGCATTTGCTGTTAATATCATCCCATTCTTACATTTTCTTATTAGGTATATGATTTATGGTATCAACTGTTTTTGTGACATTGAGTAATATCTATTTGGCATAAACTAGATTTGGTTCAGGTGAATGTGTGGTTGTAGAGAATTGGTTTGCGATACATTTTCAAATGTTTTATCTTTATTGACCAGATTCACTCAACCATTAAGTGGTGGAGACAGGATTATTGTCCAGGCAATCTGACTTCCAGAGCTTTTACTCTTTACTAATTCTCAAAATTATTTCAAAAAAGAAAAATGTAAGTTGTTTATTAGATAGTCTTTATTTCTTCCAGGTCATAAACTTAAAATAAAATCTTTTTCCTAGATTTTGTCAATTTTGGTTTATGTAGAGAATAGGTTAAGAATTAAAGTACAAGATCATATAAGAAAAATTTAATACTGGCTTCCATTTTGGAATAGGTGTTATTGTGTTTACTTGTCCTTTATTTTTTATTTTTATATTTTTTTCCAGTCAGCCCAGATAAATTGGTATTCCTGATTCTTTGAGAATACTTTGTAAATTATTACAACATGAAAGTGTTCTGCTTACTTATTTAACATTTTTCAGAAAACATACGCATACACTCTTTCAGGTTTTAAGAGATTTTAGAATACTATACATTTAAATCCTCCTAAACTTTGCCCCCAGTACACTGAAATATAGGTCCAGAGTATTGACAGCATGGATAAGTAAATGTTTATACACTTTTTACCCTGAAGAATAGGATTTTAAAAATAAAACTCATCTTGAAAACTACTTCTAGTTGATTTGGTCAACATCAGTGATTACGTCTGGGCGGGCTGCTTACCAGGTGACTCACCCCCTTTGCAATTGCTCAGTCCATGGTATCCCACTGTGGGTATCTACTTACACTCACATGGAAAAAAGGTTGGTAATGAATCATGAAACCCTGGAATATAAGCATACTTTTAAGCAAAATGCATGGGATTTCCCAGGGTTGAAAAAATAGTTTCTCTCCTGTATCTCCTAAAATGTTTCTTTTTTTCAGAACGTTAGCTACATTATCCTTAAAATTAATCCCACCCCCATCCTTTCTCCATAATGTTCAGTGTTTAATTTTTCCTTTTAATTTCAGGAACATTCTATCTCAGTTTGGAATATTTTTGGTGCAGATGATGTAGTTTCTAATATACAGCCACAGATGTACAATAGTGGACTTGACAACAAGGGGAACAACATCATTTCTTGACCATTTTCTGGAGCTACAGGGGGCTTGCAGGAGAGGGGGATCTGTGCTTTCCTATTATGGGTCCCTTTAGCCATTTTCTTTTGAGACCAGGATGGACACAGGCAACCGAGGCCAGTTTGCAGGCACTTCATGGATTACTGAGGAGGCCAGTTTAATGAGCATCTTGTACCTTACAAGCCACAATCATTCCAGAGGTTAACCTTATGAAGCAATTAAGAAAAATCATCCCAGTATTGTGAAATGACCTAGAATCAGAGATCTCTGGCCTTAACAAAGACTCTTTTTATGTAGAAAGTTAAGTATACAGTTGGACTTGAGTAAATAATAGTCTTTGGAGATGTGGAGATTGGCACATAGCTTAGCTCCAATGAAGCTGATATAATAGAAAGAAATAGAGGTAACTTTTGCCTCTGTAAGAACAAGGAAGGGACATTTGGAACTCATGAGACAATATTTCCAGTGTCATTTGAGGGATAACTGTCTCTTTCAAAGAGATTACCTTGATTTGTTTTAGCTAATGCAGGAAATGCAATTTCCAAATTTTATCTATTATTTACTGGATATTGTATGCACCACAGGCAAACATAGGACAGAAATCAACAAAGAAGATGGGAATCCTGGATTGCTCCTTTGCATGCTAATGGCAAGTTGTGATGTGATGTGAAGAAAAATAAAACTCTTGATCAAAAACACAATGGAGTATTCTCTAACTGAAGAAAACTTTTCAACTTAGTGACAGATACAACTTTGTAATACCAGATTACAGGTTTCTTCAACTCTACATTTATTGTGGAAGTCTCAATAATTATATGTGCTATTGGGATTTTCAGTTTTTACTCCCCAAGCCTTATCATAATTCACAACTCTTAATATCATTTTCTTATAAACTTAAAAACACATTTAAAAAAAATCAAAGACAAATTCTACAACAAAACATTAAAATTAAGGGTAATGAAACCTAGGTTTAGTTTTAAAAGAGAATTAGAATTTGAAAAGTAAATTTATTTTTAACTGAAATTGTATATTTTCTGAACATTTTTTTCTTTTTCTGTGTAAGTGTATAAGTGTTTCCTTTAAGTGTATAACTTAATGATGTTTTGATGACTTTTTATTTTAAGGCTAAAAAGTTTTCCTTAATAAGTCTTGCAAAATCAATGGCCATAAATAAATTTTTCCAAATAAAATAATCATTACAACAAAAAGAAAAGATATACATATATGTATATCAGATTTTCTTAAGATTTATTTGAGATAAAGGAAAACAGATTAAATAAATTTGAGAAAACAAGGTGTATAATTATCTTTTGCCTTATTGAGGTCACATTAAATTCATTTATTGGCTATTTCTTAATCAGACTTTGCTGACATTAAGCCTGACTTGTTTTCAGTTGCATCCAGCATCCAATTTTGTTTGAGATAGCTTTAGACATCTTACATAAAAGATGAAAGAAGACTGCAGCAGTAGTTGAAGAGTTATCTAATGAAAAAAGTTAAATATAAGATACAAAATAACTTTACTTCTTTCTTCTTCTTCTTTTTTTTTTTTTTAGAGAGGGAGGGGTGTGGAGGAGGGGAAGAGGGAGAGAATCTTAAGGCGGGGCTTGATCTCACAATACTGAGATTATGACCGAACCAAAATTAAGAGTCGGACACGTAACGAACTGAGCCACCCAGGCGCCCTCAAATAACTTTTCTTCATACATATATCTTCATAGCTATATTAAAATTAAAAGTTAGTTTATTTTTGAAAATTGTACCATATCATAACTATATCTACATCTGCCCATAATTTGACTAACCTTAGCACTTATATCTGTTCTGAAATCTAAACATCACCCAGAATAAAAGTGTTACTCAACTCATGTTATTCTATGTTTGGCTAGAGGAGATACTGAAACATTAAAATATCCAGATATCCTCATGTCAAATTGACAATGTGATGGCTAGAGTTTTTACTTTTCAACTATTTCCTGAAGGATTAGATACAAATAATCATCATATAATCACCAGAAGGAAGCAAAGTGGCTAACTGAAATTATTTTTCTCTTCTCCAACTTGAGCTGCTTCCATATACTACAGTGATCCCAAACGATCTTAGAATTCAAGCATGCTTGTCCTGGAACTTTGCATATAGCAACAGTGGTAACCAAGACCTGGGAATGCTGACTTAGCTGTACGTATGATCAGTCTAAACCATGCTGATCTCACCTGACCAAATCTTGAGTCTCACAGTTAGTGTAAACCTACAATCATACATGCTTGGTTGTTCTGGGGCTGCTGGGTTACCTCAGTGGGGCATTCCAATGACAAGATCGTCCATCACAGCTGTATTTGCTCAGCTACATCCACAGCTGAACCACCTGCATCTTCCAAATGAGAATGACTGTGATATGAGTAATAATAATGAAATGACAATACTGGCTTATAGTTCTTGCTTTTATTCCTTTCAGAATGAATTCACAGTTATTACCTTACTTGTTCTTCACAACAACCTTTCAGGCAATTTAATCTTTAACAGAAGAACTGAAAAATAGGTAAGTGACTAGCTCATATCACAATGAATCTCTTCAGTATTTCCATCAGAATCAGTGGATGAAATATTTTTAAAATATATAACTACTTGTAAAATAAAAAGGAAATATAATTATGTACATGTAATAATTACTCATTTTATCAAAAAAGAGTAATAAAGCAGAGTCATTTATATTCCAGTTTTTGTTTGTTACAGTTATGAAAATAGAGAAATTCCTTATATGCTTACTAACAGAATAGATAGCCCAGAGTATTTTGTTTTTTTCAGAGAGAAACGTTTACTGAGTCTAAACTAAACCAGCAATTCATTTGTCTGGTTTAAGAAAGCATATCTCATTGGAAATCTCATGACTATCCTCAAAAGAATTTATAGAAATGCCACTACCCACTACCCTGGTTAGGTTTTCTTTTTATTCAACTTCCTATAATTTGAAACTCAATAGTGCTTCATTACCATTGTAGAAATGCTATTATTTTATAGTTAAATGTAATTTCAAAAATGACTTCTTTATCTGCTGAAATAGATTTTAGAATCTCTGCTAAAATATGTATTAGGATGTAAAAGATATTGATTTCAGCTAATTGTTTAAGCAAACAAATACATTCTTAAGTTGCAAAATATGACTGCCTTCATTTTTCTTCATGTCCATTCAACTTACAAACAACAGTTGGGAACACACTGTAAAGGCTGTCTCAGATTGTTAAATTATTTTGTTCTATGTGCCAAGGTTTGAAATCCTCCTCATGGTTAAATGATAAAATTAAAATGTCTCAATTGCCATTATACTAGTATTTCTTGAATATGGCATTTTAAAAGAGTGTGGTGAAAAAGGCAGAATTATTTTTTGGACTACGTGCAGTTTGGCTTGTTCATGTAGTTACAAAAAACAAATGTTTGTCCAACGAAATGCTGAGAATCATGTCTCCTGGGAAACTTATACAAGGTCATAGTTTCAGGAGCATAAAAAAAAATCTTATAAAAGCAAACTAGCATGTAATATGAGAAAGTAAAAAAAGTGGTTGGGGAAAAAATTGATTCTGTTGGTTGAAACATCGATTAAGAAAAAAATAAGTCACTGTCTTCTTAAAATACTATATTTACAAACACACTCACAGAGTAATGATCAAATTCCAGCAATGTTACAGAGAAGGGAGGAGTCAGACTTGGAACAAAACTGCTTGAGGGGTACATAATGGAAAAGGGGGTGTGAAAGAGCTTAATATTGTAGAATGTGCAGTATTGGGATAATTTGCTGAAGGGTATATAGATGGTAAAGATTATGAAGGACAGACAAGTGTGGCTGTGACTTCTATCAACGCTAGGATCCTGTTGGTTTCATTCACTACCGAATCCCCATGTGCCAAGCGCCTGACACATTGAGGACTCTCAACAACTACTTCTTGAATGACTGAATGAGTAAATAGTAAACGATCTAGTTAGACAAAGCTATGATCGTTGATTTGATATCAGAATCTGTAGACAGTTCATCACCTCAAATTAGGTGAAATGACTCCTCTGTTTATAAATTGAACAAAATGACTTCTTTGTTAATAATAGCAAGTATTACAAACAAATATCACAAGCATGAAAATATTTTCCCTTGGTAAAGGAAAAGGGAGATGGCATGCTGTGCAAAGAGAATCATTTGTGTTCAGATACCCACACTGTGTACTCCTTGCCCACACAGAAACATACTTGACTGGCATGTTAAAATGTGAGTATCGTATCATGTTACTCTTCTCTTCAAAACTTTCCAAAGGCTCACATGACATTCAAGGTAAGAGCCATAGGTCCCAAAGATTCTCACTTCTTGGAGCTTATCTCCTGCAGGCTTCATCTACCTCACTCCGCTCCAGCTGCACCTGCCCCCTCCCCCACCTCTCCGCAGCTCCTATTTTAAGCCCTTCCTGCTAGTTGTGTCCACTGACTCTGCAGTTTCTTCACCCACACCCACACCAGCAAAGCTGGGTCACTCTCTTGTGTCCTTTAGGTCTTTACTCCAATGTCACCTCAGTGGGGCATTTTTTGGCAACCCTGTCTAAACTTGCATTTCCTATATTTTTCCTGCCTTATTTTCATGTATCACTATATACCTTCTTACATATTGTATTTATACATTGTTTATATTATCTGTCTCTCTCTCTCTCTCCAATGTAAGCTTCATGAGGGTGGGAATTTTGTCTGTTTTGTAGTTGATTTGTCTATTGTTTGTATCCTAAACCAAACATTGCTTGGAATACAACATATGTTGTATTAATGAATGAACAAATGAACAAGTTAACCAAATTTTTAAAAATTGGGGGACTTTCTGATTAGTTTTCATTTCCAAATTTTTAAAAGATGCAAATTTATTGAAATGATAAATATTAAATGAAATGACAACTATTAAAAAGGGGGGAAAAAAAGCTTTGTGTCCAAAAAAGGAAAACATAATTTCTTTTTCAGGTATCACACAACCAAGTTTTTGGTCACAGAAAAATCTTAGATTAGGTGTTCTTAATCTGGAGTTCATGGATCCCTAACAATTTCAGAAGGGGTCTCTGAGCCTGTATATTTTTAGGTCAATTTGTGTTATGTACAGTACTTATTTCACTGGTAAGATGGACTATAGCCTCTGTCACACACTGAAAGACAGTGTTTACAAAAGTATCGTCTCTTTACCATCTATGTTGGTATAACCAGGGTGGGAGGGGGTGCTTATAAAAATTGTATATTCCTGGGCCCCTCTCCAGACATACCGAAACCAGAATCTCTGGATGATTGACCCAGGACATTATGTTTTGAAATAAGTTTCCAGGTGATTTTTATCAAAATTTGACTTCAGGATTCTGATCCCTAGAATATGATAAGCATTTCATATGGTTGTTTCCCAGGTTACACAGCATCACTTACATTTGATTGTCTCAGCAGACCAGTGAGGTCTACAAAGGTAGATAGCTCTTCTCCTCATTTCCCTGGCAAGGGGACTCTTGTTCAAGAAGAAGTGATTTGACCTAGTTCTCAAAGTCAAGTCCAAGTTTTTTTCACTACCTGTTTACTTTCTGAAGATAAGCAACTTCCACAAAGCATTCAAAAGGGTCTTCCTAATATTGTAGAGATAGCATTTCTAGTAGCACTCAAGACCTTTACTGAATTTTTCAGTATTATCAAGTAAATATGTCGAGCTAGGGAGATAAAACGACCCAGGCAAAATGAAACTGTAGAAGCACTACTGCATGATACCTCTATGTAGTTGATAAACATTTGGGCCTCTTCTCTAGATGGTCCCTTTATGTTGCATCTCTCTACTGTTTCTGTTCACATGGCCTTTTTCTTTGCAATGATTTTTGCTTTCATGACCAGCATCACACAGTAGTACTTGTAGGCCAAGAGTTTCACATGTAAAGCTTTTCAGCCTTGCCTACATTGCCCTTGAAAGCAGGATTTATGTGCTTATATCTCTTTTTTATGGGATTTGACCTCAAATAAGATGGTTTCTGTGGCCCCTCAGGTCTGAAAGCTGGGATCAGATCCAAACATGTTTCCACTAACGTTTATTGAGCACCTACTACAGTAATGTTCTAGGTACAGACTGTTCCATCTTTATATTAAGCTGCAGAAAATCAGTTTAAGACAACACAATAAAATCTGCAGTGTTATCAATAGGTTTGAATGGCTGCACTGCTTAGTTTATTTTGTAGTTGTCATAATTGAAAACATTGTCCATTTTTAGAACACACCTTGTTTTAGATGATCTGCCCTGAACTCAAAAATGGCATTTAAAATCTTTGTTCTTGATACACTTCTATTTCTCTGCACAATTCTTTGGTTGCACTCAGCATTTTATTTTATTTACTTATTTGAGAGAGAGAGAGTGAGAGGGAGAGGGAGAGAGAATCCGAAGCAGACTCCATGCTCAGCGCAGAGCCCAGTGTGGGGCTCGATCCCACAGCCGCAAGATCGTGACCTGAGCAGAAACCAAGAGTTGGATGCTTAACTCACTGAGCCTCCCAGGTGCCCTGCACTCAGCATTTTAAAATGTGTTCCCCTTCCTCAGAGTATTGTGACTCCTTAATCTAAATCCTGTACTATGTCTCACTCACACTGTTTGATAAATGGTTACTGAATAAAGGAATAAAACAAAATTACTTTATTTTTAGAGATTTCATTTATTTATTTTAGAGAGAGAGAGCACTAGAGCAGGGGGAGGAACAGAGGAGGAGGGAGAGGAAGAGAGAAAGAATCTCATACAGACTCCGTGCTGAGCAGGGAGCCCCACATGGGGCTAAATTTCATGACCCTGAGATCATGACGTGAGCTGAAACCAAGAATCGGAGGCTTAACTGACTGAGCCACCCAGGTGCCCCAAAACAAAATTACTTACTTGAAAAGTCATCATTTCTATGGCTATTTTGTTAAGATTATTTAAAACATGCTCCTGTCAAACAAATATGATTATATATTATGACATATGCTCCTGTCATGTTGTATTATAATAATGACTAGAAAATTCTTAGATATTAAATCTGGAGTGATGAAGCCAGAGGTGAGATGTATCTTACAAAAGATATAAAATGAAGTAGAAAATTATTTCATAAATATCAGCCATGAGAGAAAAAAAAGAGAGAAGTAGTATAATATTAATTTATTTTTAAAGCAGCTGTAGTTACTTTACTTGAATAATTTGGTGTTATAGGAAATTCTAAGGATACCAAGGAGAATAAAATACAAGGAGTTTTCCAGAGGGAATGCATGGATAAACAAATAATGCTAAGTGAGACTGAAAGTAAAAACAAAGTTCACACAAACCCTCATTGGGAATCTAGTGGTTTTAGCCACACTCACCCCTCCTCCCTCACCAAGAAGTAATTCAGCCTTTACTTTTGGCCTCTGTATTATGATATAGTGTGAGAATAGTTGAAAAGAGGAATTAGTCATCATTTCTCCAAATTATCATAATTTACCATTTTCTCCAAAACACTTTATTTAAGTATAGAATAGGCTCAAGAAGAACCAACACAAACCACAAGGTTGAACAGTCAAGCAACAGTTGTATGAGAATTGTGACCCTCCGTGCAAGTCTCTAGGTCACCAGTGGACACTAGAAAAATTCTCCAATATTGGGAGAGGGCTATTACAAAGCCCTTTAAAAAACAAAGCAGACTGATTTTAGGGACTACAAAACACAAAGTTTAAGTTATATATGGATATACAACAATCAAATGTCATCAGTTAAGAATTTAAATTCTGGCCAAAATTTAAGCAGTAGGAGCCTATCACCATCAGGTGTGGTGTGCAACTTCAGTGGAGCCATTTTGGCAAGACTCGTAATTTTAGAGCTGGAGGGAGTTTTCACAATCATCTAGTCTCACTCCCTTGCTTTATAGATAAGGGACATATCTATATGAAAGATAAAGTGTGTTTCCCAGGGTCAAATTGGGTACAAATTAAAACACAGAACTCCTAACTCCCAGCCCACTGCGATTTCTACTAATTGAAGTTTTGATTTTTTGGAGCCTTGATAAGATATAGTCAATAAAATGTTCTAACATGGGGTGAGCCTGTTAAAGCATTCCCTTGTTATGTGAAATGCTAAGCTGGCATTTGAGAAAACTCCAAAGTAATACTTTGTTCCCTGCTACACAGAGCTCGTGCTGTAAAATATGTGAAAACAGTGATCTGATATTCAGTCACTACTACCGTTTTGAAATCACAGATGTTGCTGACACTTCATATATCAGTAGTTCAAAGTACTTCAAATGACCTTTTGAAATAGGGGCTAAATCTATAATTCCATTTTTCCCCTCAGACCAGAGTTGGTGACATTTCTACCACTATCCTACCCGTCATGTGTAAATACTAAAATCCAAGCTCACAGTTTTTCTTCACTTACAAAAAAAGGTGTGCTTATTACTTTTGGTAAAGATCCTCAAAAAGCATATTTGTTATTAATTTGGTAACCAATTTTGTAAAACAGCATATTATATAAAAATATGAAGTCTTCTTTTGAAGAATAAAATTCAACTAACACACTAATCAGCTAAAAATGTTAGCCTTCAGTGCAGTTCCATTACCACAGATCAATCTATTTCTTGTGTCCAGCTAATGAATAAGAATTCTTTCCTAATAGAATATGATTTTAAATAACCAACAAACTATAGTTTGATTTTCTAAATGTAGCACTTCTAAGAGTTCTCTAAAAAGCAGTTCTCTTGAAAGTCCCCTTTTTTCTTGCTTTATCTCTGGAGAATTTCTAAGTTCCATGTTTTTCAAAGTTCTTTCTTTCCCTCCCCCTCTTTCATTCTCTGTCTCTTTTCTCTCTTTCTCTGGGACAGGAAGTTGAGGGTGTTGACCTCATCTGGATCTTTCCCAATGTCAGAAGGTGGTCTTTTAAAAAAGATTCCTAGTTGTGGATTTCTTTCTTCCTGATTTTATTTTTCAGATAACTGTGTCAATAAATGAGTTCTAAATGTTTTTTCTCCTTCCCTCCTCATAGCTGTAAAATGACCAAGTGACTCCTTTGAGGCTAATTACTGGGCAGACTCTTAGAGAAGTAAGTATTATCTCTTTGTTCATTGAAAGTGCACTGTGCTTTCCTGACAGGGCAGGGCTGTGTGCTGGGAGTGTAAGCAACAAGCTCTCCTGTTCACAGGACCCTCAGCTCCCAGGCATCAGTGTGCGGGATGCTGATAACCTGGACCTACTTCTCCTGCACAGTGAAGTTAATGAAGGGTTGCTATTATGATTTCCTTTTCCTATCCAATCTAAATAGTAACTCCTTTGATTTCTAGAAAAGGGAAATGTTATAGAAAAACTGCTTCCTGCAAATAAGCATACTAAAACTAGAATGCCACATAACATACTCTATAAAAAGATTTTTGTGCCCAGTTCTTTTTGTAAGTTTATGGGGAGGCGGAGGGCTTGGGGAACACCCCCTCCACTCACCCAGTATTGCTTTGTGTACATGTGTCTGGAATGCCATCTTGAATCCTGTCTGCCTGTTCCTGAGCCTACCCATCCTTCAGTTAAATTGAAATTCTTCATACTGCCCCCTCTGAAACTTGCCCAAATGATTCTGCTCACTGCCATGGGATTAGCATGTAGGATTGTGCTTGGAATTTATTGGACACTCAATAAAGAATTGATGAACACATGAAGAAATGAATGTCAGCAGCCAGTTAGGTTGCCTCACCCCGATATATATTGTCTGTAACCCTTGCAGGTTTTTAAATATGCTGCCTTGTACTCATTTATATCTGAAAAGGTCTGGCCTATCTGTCTAATTGTCTCACAGTATTCAAAGGGCTGTGTTTCATCTCTTCATAGCAGCTTTTTATCTCCTGCAGCTCCTTGTGAAGTACCTTCTTTGTTCATGATAAAAGCTCAGCAAACGTTGGTTGCCTAATTAAAAGACTTCCATAACCGTTTTCCTCAAACTCACTGGAAATGTTCTATGCATCTATTCATTTAGTCATCATGACACAGTTATTTAGATCTGTTTATGTGCTGGAGTTGCAAAGGCAAAGAAAAAAGTCTCTACCTTGGAGGATCTACCAAGGAATGGACAAAGAAAATAAACATTTACAGCTCAAGATAATGAGCGTCACTCTAACTGTATGAGAATACAGCCATGGGAGAACAGGGTTCTGAGAAAAGACAAAGGAAGGCTTAGGGAGATATTTGGGGAGGTGATGGTATGGATCAAAATAAGGAACACAGGGAGAGACTTTCCTCCCATGTTTTCTGATAGCACACTTCTGTTATTTGAAAGATAAAAAGGATTACCACATATGAGTAGATATCTGTTACTGAGGCCAGGCATATTTAGGAAATCACAGTGTAAACAACAACCACTAATACTATGAGCACTGACTCTGAAGACGGATTCCATTCCTTTCTTCTATGGAATATGCTGGTCATGCTTCACAGTGTGAGTGAAAAGCAGGGTCTGTCGGATGTAAAAATATGTGTAGAAATAATGTGATGATAATGGAAGACTTCTTACCACTGACAGAGCATCTCATACCAAGGTGTCTTGGAATGAATTCACCATCTCTTTATGTGAAAATTCAGCACATCAGTCCACACAGTATTTTTCCACATTTAAATATATGCAGTTATTTTCTTCCACACCTTTAACAAACATTCACATCTTCAAACTCTTCTTGGCCTTCCCTCTCAACCCCTGTACCATCCTGGGCATGTTTCTGCCTTCAGGTGATAATCACCAAATATTCTATCACTATCCATCAGGCTAGATTTCTGTAGAGTTTATCTTCCATAGTTTTTAACAATTATAAATTTAAAATACAGGGGCGCCTGCGTGGCACAGCTGGTTAAGCATCCCACTCTTGGTTTCGGCTCAGGTAGTGATCTCATGGTAGTGAGATCAAGCCCCATGTCTGGCTCCGTGCTCTGCAAGGCGTCTGCTTGGGAGTGTCTCTCCCTCTCCTTCTACCCCTCCCACTTGCGCTCTCTCTCTCTCTAAAATAAATAAAAATAAATCCTTTTAAAAAATAAAAAACAGTAGTTAGTTGTCCCTTTCTCAAATATGAAATTATATTTATTACTGATTTCAGACTACACATGGTCCTTCAGAGAAGGCATTTCTCCCAGCCTGTGCTCAGTCCCCTTGGAAGTATTATATTCAGTCCCCTTTTCCTACAAGTTAAGGAGCAGTTTCACTGACTTACCCAAGATGAAAGAGCAAGTTAGTAGCAGAGCTGGCATGAAGCTCATGTCTTCTCTCTGATGCCAATGTGCTTTCTATCACACCATAATATCTCCTTATTCATATAAGTCAAGAGATATGGTATGCAAAGATGCTACCGAAGACATACTGTGCTATGCTTCTGTGCATCTAGAAGCAACACTATCAGGACAACACTTATTTCTGATAACATCTAGCCCATTTGCCTGAGCAGTAGTGGAGAGAAAGCCCAGTTCTGGCAGCTTTATTCCTTTTCCACTCTGCTCTGTATCCACACCACATGGGAGAAAGCCACATTATAGAGACAGATGGGACAGAATGAGACCCTTATTGTTGTTCGACCCTAGCTTTTTCCTAGGAGGACACATAACTACTTGCTGCCAGGCTGTTGGGTACATATGTCTTATCATTCTGCAAATAAATTTTCAACTTAGTCCATGCAAATTCTACCCAAATCTATACAAGATAATTTTATTAAACATCTACCAATGTTTTAGCTGCTATTTCATCCTGTAGTCTACAGGAACAGATACCATACGTTCCAAGGGTAATTAAAAAGCCCACATTCACCTGGGACCTTTTCTTTCAGAACTTAGTTGGCACTCTATCCTGAATAGGAAGAGGGAGAAATAGGAAGAATAAAATACCTTTGCATTCTTGTCACCAGATTTGGTGACATTTCTACCACTATCCTTGTTCTTACTGCAGATGTGTCTGTTCTTTTTTTTTTTTTTTTTTTAAGATTTTATTTATTTGTCAGAGAAAGAAAGAGAGAAGAGAGGGAGGGAGAGAGAGAGAGAGGCAGGCAGAGAGAGAAGAATCGGGGCTCCATCTCAGGACCCTGGGATCGTGACTTGAGCCAAAGGCAGACACCTAACCAACTGAGCCACCCAGGTGTCCCAGATGTGTCTGCTCTTTACATCTCAGTATACTACCCTTCTGAAAGTAGAAATGAACAGAGTTGTTATCAAAGGAACTTTACAAGGTGTTGAAGCTCAGTCTACCCACAGTCTTTAGAGAAGAGCACTGAATACGTTTTATTAGTTGCAGTACTACTTCTTAGCTCCCATAACCCTTTCGTTTTATTGTTGCTCATTATGATGCATTGGTAGCATTAGTGCGAAGAATAACAGTAAATCAGAAGTAACAGGCCCTTCTTTTTGTCACTGCAGACAATGTACATCTGGCAACTTTGAATTGATATATCTTGACTATCAAAGATAGCCTCTTATACATTAGAAAAACAAGCAAAGGAGTTAAGGAGATACTTTTTATTTGGTTGTCAGCATTCAAGAAACTTCACAAAAGACTGTTATCCAGCATGGCAACTTTGTATGACTGAATATGTATCAGGTTTTCCACACTATGGAAATAAGATCACTGGAATTTGGGCCTTATGACTAAAAATCTCACTGATATGAGGAATTCTTAATCTCAGGAAACAAACTGAGGGTTGCTGGAGTGGTGGGGGGTGGGAGAGATGGGGTGACTGGGTGATAGACATTGGGGAGGGTATGTGCTAAGGTGAGCGCTGTGAATTGTGTAAGACTGTTGAATCACAGACCTGTACCTCTGAAACAAATCATACATTATATGTTAAAAAAAAAAAAAAGAAGATAGTAGGAGGGGAAGAATGAAGGGGGGGAAATTGGAGGGGGAGAAGAACCATGAGAGACTATGGACTCTGAGAAACAGAGGGTTCTAGAGGGGAGGGGCGTGGGGGGATGGGTTAGCCTGGTGATGGGTATTAAAGAGGGCATGTACTGAATGGAGCACTGGGTGTTATATGCAAACAATGAATCATGGAATACTACATCAAAAACTAATGATGTATGGTGATTAACATAACATAATAAAATAAAAAAAATAAAGCAATAAAAAAATTTCAGATTCTATTAGTTACAAAGAAGAATAACTACTTTGGGGTGATTTTGACTTCTTTGATATAAAGTAACAGAGAGTAATCGTAGAAAGGGCATGTTTTAAAAATATGACCTGATAAAATGTAGATTAATTTCTTCAGATCTATTTCAAGAGTAAAAAGACTATAATCTGATATGTATTCATACTACATGGATATTCACTATTTTGTTTTTCCCTTTGTTTATGAAAAAGCTTTAATTTTGTTTAGCTTTGGAGAGGCCTGTTGAAACTAGTCAATTTGGTAGATTTCATGTAGATTAGATAAAAGAGCTTTGTGTGCTCAATTGTCTCCAAGTTGGGACTGGTCATTTCTGGTCATGAGGAAGCAACATTGTTCTAATAGTTGTTTAGAGTTATTATTTTTGGCTTATTATTCTCCGATGAGGAAACAGAAACCTGACATTTTGCTGGATTCCCAGGACCTATTTCTTTAAAGACTGGGATTATCAACCTTCCCCAGAGAGCTGTCTGTGAGGGAAAGAGAGCCATCTGGGACTAGACTTGCAGTGCTATTTGTGGGGACATGAAAGAGCTCAGAAGAGCTAGAAGGAGAAAAATGGCAGCTAACTCACTTCCTTTTCTGAAGTCCAAGGGATAAAATAAATGAAAGAGATAAACTAAAATAAAAGGAAGGAAAAAAAAGATGAAATTTGAATACAGAAAGTTTTTCCCCAGAGTCAAGACTCAAGTTCAAGGCTATTAGTGAGGTGGGATGAGGCCTTAGGGCAACTTGTAGAGTTGGTGCTGGAGGACACAGAGAATAAAAGCTTCCTGAAGCCCTGAGAGCCTTGGGAAGAGGGACCTTTGTCTTATTCTAGAGGTGTAGTTGTTCTGTGGCCAAGTGCACATGGTCAGATGTAATCTAGACTCACACATGAGAAAAAGCAACACATGTAAACAAAAGGCAGGGGTAGACGCTCTCTTTTTTCTTCATCAACTTGATGCATTCATGTATCATATTTACAAAGTGTCACTGAGAATTCTGTCATAACCCTTCCCTTTGAGCAGTTTCCAATCGAATTAGGGAAGATAGATCGCAAACACAGCAATTTAGAACACCACAATAAAAATTTCTCTAAATCTTTATGGTACAAGCATATTCGCCTTTGCCATCGCATTTAAGTATCTCTTTATTGTATTTTATTTTATTTTATTTTTTATTTTTTTAAGATTTTATTTATTCATTTGAGACACAGAGATAGAGAGAGAGAGAGAGAGAGAGAAAGCATGAGCAGGGAGAGAGGCAAAGGGAGAGGGAGAAGCAGGCTCCTCACTGAGCCAGGAGCCCGATGTGGGGCTCAATCCCAGGACCCTGGGATCATGACCTGAGCCGAAGGCAGACGCTTAACGATCTGAGCCACCCAGGTGCCCCCTCTTTATTGTATTTTAATATATCAGTTGATATGAAATGTGTGCCCCAGATACATAAATTATAAAGCCTACTATTACAGTGACTCCCCTGTGAATCTACCACTTCACTCTGGAACTGGAGCATTACCAGTGACCTGAATCCATTTACATGCTCCTTTCCTATCTCATCCTTGTCTTCCTCCACTCTGCTAAGGTTTTTAGTTTTGTTTTTTATTCCCTTGCTTAACAAAAAAAAATAGAGGCTTTAAATTGTGTATATATATGTATGTGTGAACCTAAATAAGATGTTATTTAGTTCTCTTTTTGAGCTCTATAAACATATTGAACTCTGTGTAGTTTTCTGAAACTTGCTTCTTCTGTAAACGGTAAATTTTAAAATTTACATTTTCTAAATTTTTGTGGGTTTGCTAAATTCTTATTATTTTTAATATTTTGACTATTTTTGTCAGATGTTCTTAGTAGAAAATCATAGCATTCTGCAAAAAAATTGATTCTTAGACTTTTATTGCCACTGCCCTCCCCATATTGGTGTGGATCTTCAACATAAAGTTGAAGAGAGCACATGACACTGTGTCTCCATTAGAAATGCTATTTGCCGTAGGTTTTCTTTTTAAAATAAGTGTGACTTTGTAAGGTTAAAATAGTTCTAGTCTGTTCCCACCTTCTCAATTAAAAAAAATGGATCTGTTAAGATGATCATACTTTTTTCCTAACCCACAAATGATTATTTAAAATGACATATACAGATTTTTAAATATCAAACCACCCTTTTATTCCTAGGATTAAGCTAATTTGGTTAAGGTGTTTTATACTGCTGAATTTTTCAGGTTTAACATCTATGTTCATGAGTGAGATTTACTCTTCTATTCTCTGGAAGAGTTTATAAAGAGATTGGTGATTTGTTCCTTGAAAGCTAAGTACAATTTGCTTATAAAATCATCTGTTTTGGGTGTTTCCTTTGTAGGAGCATTTTAAGGGCTGGCTTTTTATTTTTAAAAGTGTTGTAAGATTATTTTATTTTTTTGGTTGAGTTCAGTGAAGTTATTTTTTTCTTTTTTTAGTAATTTGCCTATGCCATCTAATTTTTCAAGTTTATTGACCTAAAGTTGTACATTATATTCTCTAATTAATCTTTATCAATGATTATATTCTACTTTCTATTTGTAATATTATTTGTTCCCTCTCTCTTGACTTCATAGGTTGGTATATTCATTTTTAGGTTTTCCAAATAATCAATTTTTTGTCTCCTAATTTTATGTTTGCTTTTATCCTGATTTTTCTTTTTATCTTAATTATTTCCTCTCTTGAATTGGGTTTATATAGCATTCTTTTTCTTAATCCTTAGGACACCTGCCTTATCATCTTTCAGCTTTTCTTCTTTTATAATGGCATTTAAGGTTTTTATATTTCCCTACAGATACCTCTTTTTTTGCAACCCACATGTTTAGATGTACACAATCTTTTTTATCATTTAATTATTTTTAAAATTTCAATTATGAGTGCTTACCTCTTGAATTATCAGTATGAATATGTTTTAATTTCCAAACATATGGAAATTTATATTATTAAATTCTAACATAACTGTCTAATTTAATTGCATTGTGGTTTGAGTACGTGGTCTCTGTGACAGCAATTTTTTGAAATTTGTTGAGACATACTTCATAGTCTACAATATCAATTTTCAAAATGCTCCATATGTGATGAGAGCAATATGGATGTTCTAATTATTGGGTGCAGAGTTCTATATGTGTATCAGATTAAGCTTGAATATTGTGTTGCTTAAATCATCTGGTGCTTTATTAATTTTTTACTTGCATTTTCATTACTTAAGAAATCTGATAGCCTCCCACCAAAATTGTAGATTTTTCAAAATTTCTATCTAGTTTATTAATGTTTTATTTATATATTTTTAGTCCATTTTAGTTGTAAACAGTTGAAACTTATTATATTTTCATGGTGAACTGAAACTTTTATCAATACTGGTGACTTACAATTTTATGCGGCGATTTTAATAATTTGTCTTAAATGCCTGTATTTCATTTGTATTTACCTTTTATCTTTTCCTTTACCTTGCAACCTTTAAAAATCCTTAAACATTACATATTTTTGTAAACAGCATTTGACTGGAGTGTTTTCCATGCAATAAACTTTTAATTGATTATTCAAATCCATTTCCCTTTATTGTGATTACTGATATAGTTGGATTTTTGTTGTTAACATTTTTCTTTTTTCTTTTTTTTTAAAAAGATTTTATTTATTTATTTGAGAGAGAAAGAAAGCACGAGCTGGGGGGAGAGGGGCAGAGGGAGAGGGGCAGAGGGAGAGGGAGAAGCAGACTCCATCCCAGGGCCCTGGGATCATGACCTCAGACAAAGGCAGATGTTTAACAGACAGCCACCCAGGGGCCCCTGTTATAACATTTTTCTATTTTATTTATCCCATTTTTAATATTTTGCTTTTATTTGGGTATTGACTGATGTTTTTGTTTGTATCCCATTTTGTTTTTTAAACTTATTCACCCAAGTTCTACTCCTTTATCCTTGAAATTTTATCATTTATTTTTAGCATGACAAATTTACATTATAATAACATCTAAAATTAAAAAAAACACATTAATGCAACCCCCATTTTCTACAAAGGTATAAGGAACTTGGATCTTTTTAAATCTGATCACCAACCTCCTCCCCCCACCCAGACTTACCCTCAGCTCTAGCAGCTGTCTTCTGTTTTGTAATCTGCAACTGAAGTTCATTGCTTGATCTTAATAGATGGGAACTCTGTGGGCCCAAGTTGGGGATTGGGAACACTTTTTTGCCAGAGAGATATTTTGCTTCTGCCATCAGCTAGGAGAACTCCTAAACTTGAGGGGCTTAGCTCAGCTTGGGCTGGCTCAGGACTTAAGTGTCCCTGTTGCCATGTTGATCAGGCAACTTTGTTCTTCCTGTCTGCCCACTACTCAGGTTCCTATCAGATTTCCGGGTCTTCCCTCTATCCCTAGCTCACGTTGGAGTGTTTTTAAAAGAATACTTCATTAGTGATCTTCTTACTCTCTGTGAGACTAATGGCATCTGAATCTGTTCTTTCCAGAGTTTAGTTTAACTAAAAAAGGAAGTTTCTTCCGGGCAATACTACTGAAAGCAAAAATCTCCTTTTCAAGCATTTTAATACTGCAGCAAATTTGGAATTATTACCACTACATTTACCTTGAAGAAATTTTGACACGGAGAGCTTAATCTGCACAAGACACAACAGCAATTTAAGTGGGAGATTAGACTCTTGACTTTGTTTTATATTTCAATTTTATATTCTTTTTACCTTAAAACTATTACAACACGAAAAATAGTGCACAAAGCAGTAACATACCAATCCTGAGGGGAGGTAGAATAAGGACATGATCAGAGTTTTTGTTCTTGTAGGAGCAACTGTTGTTTTCTTAGATATTCAGTCACACATGTACTACTTCTCATATTTTCCTAGTACTTCTTACCCCTGCCCCTCAGTTTCCATGAGTCAGATCATCATCAGCTTTGCTACCATTTATTTGCCTCCTTTGTGACAGATAATGATGATAATCATCTCCCATACTTAGGTCTCATTGTTCCTCCAACCCTACAGATAGATGACTGAGACCAACAGATTGAATTACTTTCTAACATATGGTGAGATCAAGGAATTAAACTGAATTTTGTCTATTTCCAGAATCCACTGTCTTACTCTTTCTTTTACGAATTGTATGCCACAGCACAGTTTCCTGGGAGCAAGAAAGAACTGGACAGGGGTTATAAGTCTGAATAGCAGCGCTGCTTTTTAAATTTTCATTGGCCCACTTTCCAATGCATAGGTCAAAGAGTAAAAGTGCCTCCCTTTCAATTTTGTAAATAAACAATACTCTTGGAAGTTCTGATGTCTTCTATATTTTAAATAAAGTCTTAAAAGCTGAGATCAATACTGCTGCTCTAAAAAATCCTATGTATTCCGTTAGAATTGGGTTTTTCACATTAATGCCTTATCCTAAAGCCTACACTATGGCCAGAAC
This sequence comes from Halichoerus grypus, assembly GCF_964656455.1. NCBI lineage: Eukaryota > Metazoa > Chordata > Mammalia > Carnivora > Phocidae > Halichoerus > Halichoerus grypus. The sequence continues at coordinate 183,768,243 of NC_135714.1, forward strand.
ACTGGGCATCTGAGGCCTGACTTGATGAGCTCTGAATAATAGCTCCAATACTTAATTGCTCTGTGGCCTGGAGGTATGTTACTTATTTGCCAAGGCCTTGGTTTTTTCATCTACTAATTTTTACCAAATTTGTAAGTTTTGTGACAATTAAATGAGACAAGGCATACAAAGAGTCCAGGTCTGGTACTGGCACATAGTTAATGCTAAAACAGTAGGAATTACAGGAATTTGCAAAAGGTAAATTATAGATAGGTTGTGCATATCCTAAAAGTTTTATTGAAATTTATGTTTGAATGTTAAAATTAACATCAAAGTTTGCAATAAGAAATGATTGAAAGCTATCATTGAAATGCATACCCTACATAATTTGACATGATTTTGACCTTCTAATAGTTATTAACATTCAATGTGTAGAGAAGTGTGACGCTGCTTTGGTAACCTCTCTACAGATATCCAAATGGTCCAAAGCTGTTGGGTTTTCTTGAAGGGAAAGCATAAATTGTGAAGAGAATTAAATATAGATAGCAACTCCAGTTTCTATCCTCCCAAATAATGGTGTAATAGCTCAATATTGTAGGAAAATATCAGGCAGGGCAGCTTATTTTGTATAAAAAGTGGCAATTGGATTTCCCTTGAGTTTTCTGTAGTTTATATAAAGCACGGCCTAACAATAAATCCACTTGTGTTCAACCACCCATTCAACCTCATTTTTTCCCCCTCACTGAACAAAGTTACTTCCTCTTGTGGAAAAATTTAATAAAACATTAGAATAAAATAATCCTTTGATACAGCTGAAAAAGAGGAAAGCACATTTGTCTTATCTGACTACATAACTTAAAAGCAATTCAGGAAGAAGTCATTTATTGCCCAAGGGACTTTTATTTTTATTTTATTTTATTATTTGAACATAATGTGCTAGGTAACTGTTCTAAAGGCCATTTAAAATAAAGAATGCCTTTCAGCAGAGTCCTTGGAATGCTCCCTAGCAAACCCCCCCACCCTTTCCACCCCAACTGGTGACATCAGCCTGGGGCCTGTCTCCAGAAGGAGATCTTGGACCTGAGGGGCAGTCATGGGGTTCTCCCACTCTGGGGACCACAAAAATCCCAAAAGTTTCTTAGTTAACACCCTTTAAAAAATTGAGGCCTGTGGAAAACCTACGCACGGAAAGTCTGTTTCTATTTCAGTTGTGTATCAGTTAAGATGGAAAAATTTTAAAGTCCACACAGATGGTAAATAAATTTCTGCTACATGAGGCAGTTCCTGGAATAAAGCAATTTTCTCAAATAACAAGTGCCAACTTATTTTTTCAACAGTACTTATTTTTAACTTTCCCAGGGAATAGTTGAGAGACTGGGAGCAGTGTCCTTCACCTTAGGAATCTGAGTCTCCTTCCAGAAGAAACTAATGCTGTTCTCACTACAGACTTATGTGTATGCATACATACATACGTACGTTGAATGAAGGGAGTGGTTGTTCATTTTCTTGGGGGAAGGGAATGAGAGAAAGGCTGAGAAGTTGGAAATTTTGCAGAAATATTTATGTTTTAATTCAATGTTTAATTTTCTATAACTTACTCTAAACAGTACGAAATTAACTCATGCTTGCTTAAGAATTCATTAAATATCTTGAGCAAATGGCCATTAATCCTTGGGAATTCTTTATACTCTATTAGACTTGGCCCATGTCTCCAGAAGCCTTCAGTGCTGAAGTCTCCTAGGACATAGCTGAACCCCCTAATGGTTTGCTGGGTCATGCTTCATTGGGAGAACCATCCCTGGACTGCAATTGGCAGGGAATTCTGGTGTCTTAAATAAAACTATGCCATTTGCTAAATCAGGGTGATGCAAACACTTCTTTTAGTAGCAGAGATTCCTTATTCATAAGTTACACAAACACTGGCTATTAAATAATTAAATTGCTATAACACAGTTTTAGTGAGGGTATTACAGCAGAGTGCTAAGGGCCAGCCCTTACATTTATTAACTTTTTTTTAGTAAAATATTTTACTCAGCAATATAGAGGTATCAATCTATCAATAAATTATTTCCTGAGTGCCTAAATACTAGTCATTGCAAAAGTAAGGAAAAAAACAAAAACTTGTCTTTGCCTTACAGAGGTTATAGTTGAGGAGACAAACATGAAGGAATCTGAGAACCACCAAGAGCCAAACTGTGTGATGCTAAACATCAAGAGTGTGGAGTGGAGGGTGATATGCTGACCTGATATGTCAAGAGAGATACTTCTGTGGATTAAATATTTTTGTCCCTCCAACCCCACACCACCACCCAAATAATGTTGAAGCCTTAATCCTCAGCACGATGGTATTACAAGGTGAGGTCTTCAGGAATTAATTAGTTTTAGGTGAGGTCATGAGGGAGCCCCCCCATGATGGAATCAGCATCCTCATAATAAAAGGGAGAGAAACCAGAGCTTCCTCTCTTGGCCATGTGAGGACACAGTAGGTGGCCATTCATAAACCAGGAAGCAAGTTCTCACCAAAACCAGACCATGCTGGCCCCCAGATCTCAGACTTCTAGCCTCCAGGACTGTAAGAAAACAAATGTTTATGGTTTAAACCACTTAGCCTATGGTATTTTGTTATAGCAGCCTGATCAGACTAAGACAGACACTCAATGCTCAGGTGAAATCTATGAGTAAACCATCCACATGGGACAGGAAGATAGGTTTTTAGAAGGGAATTTTTGAAGTACTTGTTTTTCAGGGACATGGTCATCATCTTTCCATTGCAGTGACAACTTTGTGTGACAAATTCTAATGTTTGAAAGTAAACACTGACAACTAAATAATACTTACTATATTGAGACCCAAACACAATTTACTAACAAACAAGTATGTGGTAATCAGAAAAATGGGGAGCTGGAAGGAAAAGAAAGATTTCTTAATTCAATACCTTCCCTTAAACAATGCGGAAACAATCCTGAGGCGGGAAAGGCTTGCTCTAAGTAACAGGTGTTGTCAAAGCTGGGATGAGAAAAATACTCTTCCAGGAGCTAATTCTGTGCCCCCTCCATTATAATATAAGAAACAATAACAGGTTCCATGTTACTCTTCTGTAGTATTTATGCAAAAATTTGTCAATTTGGCTTACTGGGAATAAAAGACCTCTGAGAATAATTGCCAAAATTTTCCTAAATTGGTTTTCTTTTATTTGGTCACACTAAATCTCTTGTGGTTTTATACCAAATCAAAGTGCAGGTCTTAACCATTAAATGAGAACATATTTTGATAGTGATGTAATTATAATGGCATTTTTAATAGACAAGACCAAATTATAATTTCAGTTTATAAAAGTAGTAAATTTCTAAATATTTGTAACTGGTTTTCCTTTTTTGACTTAAATGTGTTGTATCAGGGTTGAATTTGTTTTTAAAAGACTTGAAAAAAGGTGCTTTTTATAATACAGTGCAGATATCTTAATAATTAAAGTTTATTTCAAAAATCTTTAGTCTGGAAAAAACCTTGATTTTCGATTTTGGTTCAGAAGGACTTTAGTTTTCTGATTCTGAGGGCCCAGCAAAGGCCATCTTTCCAATCAGGGCTTTGGCTAAAACATAGTGGTTGTAATAATGAATTTCCTGTTATTCTTAGCATGTGCCCAGAAGCCACGGAGATTTTTGGACTTAGTGAATTAAAGAAAGAAAGTGAAAAAAGACGCTTTTATGAATAGCAACCATAGAAAATAGAGATTATAAACAGTAGTAGTTTCAAAATGAAAGGAAAAATACAACCATAACCATAGAATCTCAGAGATGGGGAGACTCCTTGGTGTATTTCAGCTATCAGGTAAATTAGGGGAAATGTAAATCCTGAGGCTGATTGACAAGTGCTGGGTATGTGGCATTAAGAACTGAGCCCGTGATGTGAAAGAGACCAGGATGTCAACTCAAAAAACTTATTAGCATTGAGTGAAATTAGTCTCTAAAAAGAGAATGAACCTAAACTCATCATTACCTTCAATCTTGTGTTTTTTGTGGTTCCCACATGCTTGGGTCATTAACTATTTCACAACCAGTTCTCCACTGAATTATGAATGGATAGTGTAGAAGCTTTGACGAGATAATCAGTTCTTAGTATATTTACCATTTCCAAAGGAATAAGGAAAGTGAGTAAGTTGCCTCCTAAAGCAAAAAGAAGCTATGGGGAGGAACTGTGATGTATGAAATGATCAATTTAAAAGTAGTAAGTGTTTTATACTTTTTGAACTTTAAATAGAATACATAATTAGTTATTTTAGTATTTCTTCAGAAATGTAATTAGTATCATTTATAGCTTTGTGAATATTAGCATTTCCACAGCTTTCTGTGAACAGCCAAGTATAAGAGGCCTTATTTTCCATGATATTTTTAAAGCATTATACTAGTCATCTAAAACTTAATCTCTGTCAAAACAGATTGGATTGAGGTTTTCAAAAAATTAGGAAAATTAAAAACAGAAGCAAATATATTCTACTAATTTCAGCAGGAATTTTTTTTTTTTAATGCTACTAAGAAGTTTACATTTAGAAGAGGAGACAAGGCACGTTTTCATTTTTACATACACATCCACAGACCAATTCTTTTTAGTTTGGCTAGTATATAAGTAGACAATGTAATTTGTCACCTAAATGAGACATTTCAGAAAGTGAAAGGGGGAGCAAAGTAGGCAGGAGGTGGGGACAACAGGCATAAATCAGAGTGGCCAGAAAACCAGGATGAATGGTCATCACACTAACGGAGCACTTTCCTAAAGAGTTAGAGTTATGAAAGTTTATCCTTCATGTTTTTTGAGTCTCTTAAGGAGAATGATAGTAACGTTTTCACCTTTGATTACCAGGCAACTAACATGATGCCTAAATATTAGATGGTAAAAACAATGCTGAATGAATGAATTAATGATTGAATATATTAACAAAAATATATGTCCATGCAAACATTTATAATTTTATTATGGGATACTCTTTTCTATTCGTAAAACCAAAGATTAACACAATAGACTCAAGGATATGAGAGGACATCACCATAACGGAATCTTTCTCCCTTCAACCAGACACATAGCAAGGGAAGTTGTTCTTTTCTCCTACACCAAACAAACTGAAAATGGACACAACTCTGGAGTCAACTATGGCTGGGGGAGTACACACTCACTCACCCATCCCATCCATCCATCTACCTGCTACACAACTCCCTGTTTCTCACTATACCATACCAATCACTGAGACTACACAAGGGACATACATAGTCTCTGACCTCAACGTGCATATGGTACCACCAAATCAGGGCATTTATTAGGTTCACCTTCAAACAAAATTTTTAAAAAGATTAATTTTCATTCATTTTACTTCTTTCCTCAGTGAAGATATTTTCAGGGAGGAAGACGTAACTTCGGGAAGTTAAAGAAAGTCGAAGGAGTTTGAAACGGTTAAGTGGTAAATGCTGGAATGAGGCAACTAGGTGTATAGAGTGATTAAGAGACCCTAAGAGTCCATAGAGGCCAGAGAGCATGAATTTGTGGTGGGTCTCTGTAAGACTCATTAGAATAGTGAGAGTAAGCTTAAAATTTTAACAAGGATTAAATAGAGAACTTTAAATTACAGGTGGGAGTTATTATCCTCAGTTGATAAAAACCAAGAGATTAGGTTAGCTTTTTAATGAAGGGAAATAACCTGGTTTAAATGTGTTTTCTTAGCAAGTTTATATCTGACTATACTATGTTGAATAAACTAGAATAAGAGAAAAAAAACTGGATCCAGAGAGATAGCAAGGGATTTATTATAGTACCTCCTAATGCTGAGATGAGTGTGTGGGTAGGATGGAGACATGAGAAGTGGAAATAAATGATTCCTACAGGAAACATGGATTCCTACAAAAATCATTGGGAGATCACACACCAGTTACCTATGCTATCCAAATTTCCTTAGTCATAACAAGGAAGGGGAACCAAAATCACTAAATTGTTAAGAAAAATCAATAGCAGGGAAACAGACTGCTGCACAGAAAGAAATAATTCAGGTAATACCAACTCCACATTAAAAACCTCTAAACCTCACATTAAATTATCCCTATAATTAGTGTTCTCAGAGAGGTTTAAGAGAATGCTCCATCTATAAACATGAACACATTACTATCAAAGAGCAAGCAGAGAACATACTCCATATGCTTCACCATCCCTCTTGCTACACATATGAGGTCTCAGCTCCATCTAAGCCCAATCCCTCCACTGGCCACTGGGTTGCCTCCTCCTTTACCAGTTCAAGGACATCATTCCTAGAGCTGCTGCCTTTCTTGTAGCAATGATATTTCTTCTACTGGGTCATTTTTTGAGCTTCCAAATATGACGGACAAATATCTCCCATTAAACGTTAAAAACAATTCTCTCTTGACTCCACATCCTCTTCTGGCTTTCACCCTCTTCCTTCATTTTCTTTTACAGAAAATATTAAATCATTATTTAATAGCTGGCTCTGCTTACTTTCTTCAATTCCTGACCCCCCTTTTGCTCTTGAACCCTCTGAAAGCAAGCATCTCCCCCCACCAAACTATGAACAAGACAGCCAATGGATTTTATGTTGTTAAATGCCACATTTCTTCTTGATCTACCCACAACATTTGAAATACTTGATTTCACTCCCCTTTTAGAAACAGTTCCTTCACATGGCTGCTAAGATCCTACTCTTTGATTCTGGTCATTCTTTTGTTCGTTCTAGTCCTTAGTTGGCATACTATTCATTTGTTGGATTTACTTTCTGCTTTCCTATATTAGAAAGTAAATCCTTGAGAGCGAAGATGTTATTTTTTTTTTTTTTTAAAGATTTTATTTATTTATTTGACAGAGAGAGAGACACAGCGAGAGAGGGAACACAAGCAGGGGAGTGGGAGAGGGAGAAGCAGGCTTCCCGCGGAGCAGGGAGCCCGATGCGGGGCTCGATCCCAGGCCCTGGAATCATGACCTGAGCCGAAGGCAGACGCTTAACGACTGAGCCACCCAGGCACCCCCGAAGATGTTATTTTTTATCTCTTACATCCAGAAGAGTGCTTGGCACACAGTAAGTGCTCAATAACTGTTTATCAACTAGGTAATTAAATGACAAAAAGAAAGAGCTATGTAAGTTAAAAATAGAATTGAAATAATAAATTTTTTCCTTTTTTTTTATAATGTTATGTTAATCACCATACATTACATCATTAGTTTTTGATGTAGTGTTCCATGATTCATTGTTTGCGTATAACAACCAGTGCTCCATTCAGTACGTGCCCTCTTTAATACCCATCACCAGGCTAACCCATCCTCCCACCCCCCTCCCCTCTAGAACCCTCAGTTTATTTCTCAGAGTCCACAGTCTCTCATGGTTCGTCTCCCCCTCCGATTTCCCCCCCTTCATTTTTCCCTTCCTGCTATCTTCTTCTTTTTTTTTTTTTTTTTAACATATAATGTATTATTTGTTTCAGAGGTACAGATCTGTGATTCAACAGTCTTACACAATTCACAGCGCTCACCATAGCACATACCCTCCCCAATAATAAATATTTTAATGGACAATAAATGGTAAAATGAATCTATCTGAAGATTCAAGTTGCTGATCTGGTCCAGTGAGTCGAGGAAATCTCAGAGTAAATAATGCAAAAATTCAACGAAGTGTTAAATAATAGATAGAAGTTAAGAGACATAGACACAGGTTATTCAAAAACATCTAATGGGAATTCTGGGCAGAAACAAGGGGAGGTGGCAGTACTCACTAAAATATTGTAAGGAGTATTTCCTAAGCTGATGAAAGACATAGCTTTTCAGATTGAATGATCTTAGTAAACAACAGTTTGCATTCAAAAGCAGCAAAAGTATTCATAGTCACATCCTAGTAAATTTTATAACTCCAAGGATGAAGAATATACCTTAAGAACATCCAGAGATTTAAAAATAAGTTACTAAAACCAAGTTATCAGGGTGGCATAGATCTTCATATCTTATATACTGGGTCACAGGAGAGTCAAGGAATGTCATCAAGATTCTCAAGGCAAAAAAAAAAAAAAAGGAAGAGAGAGAGAAAGAAAAGGAAAAGAAAAAAAAGAGCCTAGAGTTCTAAACCTGTTTAATCATTAATTAAAATATGGAACAAATAACAACCCTTATGGATATAAAAGAACTTAAAAAATAATCATAATTATGTGATAAAGTTATTTAAGGACATGTGTCAACCAAATAAATAAGAATATAAGAAAGCTAAAGAACATGGAAACACAAAAGATGTGTGACATAGAAAACGGGAGCAAATCAGAAGGATTTTAAAATAAAATCTATTAGACCTCAATGCCTGGGTGATCTCCCTTTTAATGACAAGATTTACATCTGCTTCTCTGTGATCCGATTTTACTGTTTTGTTTTATTTTTTTTTTTTTTCCTGGAATGGATATTTACATATTATAAAGCCTTTTGTGGATTTTGAATTTTATAAACATGAATGATTAATTTTAGCCACAAGAGAGAATGTATATGTTAAAGCCTTGAAAATATAAAAATTATACTATCAACAAAAATTGGAAGACAGAATGGGGGAGAAGAGGTAGACCAAGAGACAAGTGCTAATTTTCTAAACTTTCAAATGGAAATACAATACGATTTAAAATGGATAATCAACAAAAGGACAAATAAGCATTTACTTAGCAGGCATATTCATGAAGGCAAATACCAGAGGAACTAAAAATACATAAATAGGGACACCTGGATGGCTCAGTCAGTTGGGCATCTGACTCTTGGTTTCAGTTCAGGTCATGATCTCAGGGTCCTGAGATTGAGTCCCACATGGGGCTCTGCATTCAGCGGGGAGTCTGCTTGGGATTCTCTCCCTCTGTCCCTCCCCCCACACTCTCTTTGTCTCTCTCTCTCTCAAATAAATAAGTAAAATCTTTTACAAAATACATAAATAATAAAAATCAGTAGGTACAGGGGAGAAACTTTGAACTAGTATGAAAACACTAAATTCCACCGAAAGTAAGTTTTTGATGATAGAAAATTTGTCAGCCATTGTTTTAGTCCATTACATCGTTTGTGCTTAGCATAATATAAGCGATTGTTATGGGTTGAATGTCAACTTCATATGTTGACAATTTATGAAGTTGTAGTAGAGTAGGATGGACCTCCATTCCCACATGACTAGTGTCCTTACAAAAAGGGGAAATCTGGACACAGACACACACAACACCATGTGGACATTAAGGCAGAGATCAGATGATTGTCCATAAGCCAAGAACCCTAAAAATTATCAGCAGACCATCAGAAGCTAGGAGACAGGCACGGAAAAGCCAACAGAAGGAACTAACCCTACTGACACCTTGATCTCAGACTTTTGGTCTTCAGAATTGTAACAATAACTTTCTACTGTTGAAGCACGCAGTCTGAGGTACTGTGTGACAACAGTCCTAGCAAACTGTTATGGCAGTCAAAGAATACTTGTTAAATATATGAATGAAATATCTTTCATAAGTGAACATCATAAATTCTATGTACTGTCACTAATTTATAAATATTTAAAAAGTATATATTTATAGTTATTTAGGTAATGAACCAGAATTGGAGACAATTGACAATGGTAGTCTGGAAAAATGGGACTAGTCAGAGAAGAAATTTAACTTTCATTTTATACTTTTTTTTTTTTTTTTGCTATATGCATGTATCACTTATACTTATAAAAAGATAAAAATATGGAGTTGGTAAATAAATCAATGTTATCTTACTGGAAGCATCTTTTCTCGAGTTAAGCACCGAGATAATTTAAGGCTTGGAATTGATTCAGGGATTTTTACTTCATATAATTACTTATAATTATGGAAAGCATGCTATCTCTCAAACAAAGTAAGTTACATTCTCTGTAGAAGTGTCCTCATGTTATTGGCTATAGTTTATAGTTATTTTTATTACAATTTCCAAAGAACTATCAGATAAAATTAAAGATGAGGAAATATAGTGTGAGGCGATTAAGTGATTTAATTGGAACAAGAAGAGAGTGAAAAAGTAGTGTGAATTATTACTGTACACTAAGGTAATGCTCAACGTGCTGTGCCTGTCTTCCCTCACTCACTCGTTCTACAGAAATGTAGTAAGTGCATCCTATATGCCATGCACACTCTAGGCATTAGGGGGAGAATGGTGAATAAACTGGGTATGCTAGTCCCTGATTTCAAGGAATTTCCTATGATGTGTAGGTTTATGTACTACAGAAGTCCCCCCACCTGCCCCACTTACCCACTGGGGAAACGTTCCAGGACCCTCAGTGGATTCCTAAAACCGCGAATAGTACCAAACCCCTTAGGTACTGTTTTTCCCTATACATACATACCTCTTATAAAGTTTAATTTATTAATTAGGCACAGTAAGAGAGTAACAACAATAATGAAATAGAACAATTCTAACAATATACTATAATAAAAGTTATTTGACTATTGCCCCTTTCTCATAATATCTTATTGTACTGTACTCACCCTTCCCGCGAGGACGTGAGATGATAAAACGCCCACAGGGCGAGAGTACGTGCGGTGATGACGTAGTTCGCGGGGCCTATGCTGGCGACTACTGACGTCAAGATTCTGCGTCAGAAGGAGGAGCCTCGCTTCCAAAGGCAACTGGCTGGGGGGTAACCAAAACCGCGGATAAGGGGGGACTACCGTAGTTTCCTGAGGCTGCCTCTAATAAATTAGCACAAACTTAGGGCCTTAAAAGTACAGATTTTTTTTTTTTTTTGGAGAGGGAGTTGGGGGGAGAGGCAGAGGGAGAGGAAGAGAAAGAATCTTAAGGAGGTGCCATGCTACTCAGCGCAGAGCCTGAGGTGGGGCTTGATCCCAGGACTCTGCGATCACGACCTGAGCCAAAATTGAGTATCAGACGCTTACCTGACTGAGCCACCCAGGCACGCTCAAAGTACAGCACTTTTTTCTCTCACAGTTCCTGAGGCCAGAAATCAAAGTGTGTTGGCAGGGCTGTGCTCTCCCAGAAGGCTCTGTGAGAGGACCCTTCCTTGCCTTTTCCAGCTTCTGGAAGCTCCAGGTGTTCCTTGGCTGCCTAGTTCCAGTCTCTGCCCCCATCTTCTCATGGCCTTCTGCTCTGTGTCTGTTGTCTCTTTTGTCATGTATAAGGACACTTGGCATTGGAGGTAGGGTTCACCCAGGTCATTCAGAGTGGTCTCATCTTGAGATTCTTAATTACATCTCCAAAGACCCTCTTCCCCCATCAGGTCACATCCACAGGTTCCCGATTTGGATATGCACATACTTTGGGGGGGCTCCACAATTCAGTCACTACGATATGGATAAGTGAATAGGTTAAGTCCAACCCAGTGTGCTAAGTGCTAGGCTAAGATACGTACAGGGGGTCACAGCACACACAGACGACACCTGGAAGGAAGGAGGCCCCAATTCAGGCTGAGGGGTTCAGGGGAGACTATTTGAGTGAAGTGACATGTGAGGTGCGACCTGAAGAATGCCAGGGGCAGGACGGTGGGCTGGGCGAGCTTTCTGGGGGAGAGCGAGCATATGCTGAATTCAGGTCACAGAGAGGAGTTTAATGTGGCTGTAAAATGTGAGATGAGGAGAAGCACAGAAGAAACTACAAAGGTGAACAGGGCCCAGAATGTGACTGTCCTTGAAAACCGTGTCTAGCATATTGGAATGTTAAAGCTACGGAGGGGAATGGGGCAGATTTGCATTGGATAAAGATAATTTGGAGTGCAGCATGAAGTGTGTGAAGTGCGGATTTGTGGTTTTTAGGACTGGAATCCGAAGAAATCAGTTAGGATGATGTTGCAGTAACTTGAGCAAGAGACGGTTAGGGGATTAAAGGGAGAGGGATGAGAAATACTGAGGATGGAGAATTATTATATTCATAACTATTGTTAGTTACTGCTAAACTCACAGGTGTATCTCTACGAGTGTTTCTAAAGTGAAGATGTATTCCAAAGCTCTCAACTTTTCATCTGAGCTTTCTTTCTGGCTCTATGACTAGCGCAGAGAGAGAGAGAGAGAGAGAGAGAAACGGAAAGAGAGGGGAGGAGAGGTAACAATACGGATCTAGCAACCGTTTTTAATAAACATTTTGAATTTCTGAAACACATCTTTTACAAATGGATTGATTTCCTTCCGTTCTTAGAGCTGTGGATACACTTTAATTGGCACCGCTCCAAAGTAAACTTGACTTTTTAAACCCCTTCCTAAGTGAAAGGATGGGACTATACATTTGGGGGGTGGATATTGCTTATGACTCACTCTTAATTATATGTACCTGTTTAGTTCTTTTGGTTTCAAAAAGTTTTCATGAGAAGGTTAGGAATGCAGAAGGGTGTTATCAAAGTGGCAGTGGAATTCTGTGCAGAAAGAACGGAGGCGGCAGCAGGGGCAGAAGGTAAATATGTCACTTTGAACATAAGCAGTCCCTCAAGGCAAACAGTAGTGCGTTTCGGGAAAAATCTGCCTGCAGCTTCTCACCTGGGTGCCCACTGCCCCTGACAGGGGTGGTACATAATGACTGACACATGGAAGCAAGACCACCGGGCATCAGTGAGTGGACTGGCCAGCAACTTCAGCGGATTAAATGCTTGTGAATTTGCTAATAATTCCTTCAGAATCAAGTTTTATCGTTAAGTGGTTGAAATGGTAACAATTACTTGAAAACACTGTGTCAAGTATAACTCTGGATTTGAAATGCAGAACCATCACCACAAAAATCCATAGTCAAGGTTATTATTCACTGCAAGTGTGTCGCCTACCCCTCTTTGGTAGTTTAAGCATGACTTTGTGGCTGTTTTACATTCCCTTCCAATAGCAGCGGTTCCTAGGTTCGACTAACACACTTCGACTATTCGCTTCTTAGTAGAGACTGAGACTCTTAACATTTCTTCCACGAGCCTGCCTCCATGTTATGTAGGAAATCAAACCACAGTGTGGGCATTTTTGTTATTCGCAGTATTCTGTTTTAGTCTCTCATCATAAACAATGGATTTTACATGACTTCAATGTACGTTGATAACAAATAGTAGCACACAAATTTTCCTTCTTCAAGACTGCAGCTCTTCTTGCCCTTCTTTACCATCCTCCCTTATCTCCAGCAACTTTATGTCACCAAGTTTCATTCCAATGACTTGTACGGTAATTGGAGCTCCAGCCAAGTATTGTACAGTGCTCTGACTTTAGAATACTGGAAGCACAAATATTGGGCAGCAGCTCACATGGATAAGTGACTATATCAGCATTGTGACTTATCTATTGACATCTCCTGAGTAAATCTGGTCCCCTTAAAAATGAAAAGATTTATGTGAAAGTTAGAAATTAAAGTTTGTAATCAACTGGCTTCCTGTAAGCAATTACGACTATTGCCTATTTATTTTCTATCAATAAAATAAATGATCTCAGGGTTCAGGTTTGGAAATTTAGGATTACAATAAGTATAATGTATTGCATGTGAAGAACAGATTTATTTCCATTTTAAGTTGCCCAGAATAGGCTGATGGACAATTTCGCATGCTTTTTATTTCTAGTCTATGTCAAATTTTAAGTATAAAAATTTAGTGCTTTACATAATCACTAGTATGCTTAAGAAATTTGCATGAAGATTATACCGAAATCTGCTGGCTAATTTCCTTTCTCTCCTTGCCTCCTTAATGATTGCTCACAGTATGGAACTTGTTTGAAATACTTTTCAGCTTGTTTAAAATTTATCATGCCTCAACCCAAACACTGAAGACATCTGAGAGAAACCACTTTGTAACTTCTAAGTGGATAGAGATAATATTTATGATATAAGCCTATGTTGATCACAGGGAAAGAGTACAGAATAATTGAATTAAATGAAAATTCATGCCTCAAGAAAGAGTAACTTTTTAGTATAAAACTAGAAACCAGGAGAAGCTGAGAAAAATAAACTTTATTTTAGACTCTATTTTCAGTTTTTTAAAAATATATTTTATATTCTTGTCAGCAGATACCTGAAATGGTAGTTAAATTCTTAAAGCTGTGGGTTTTTTTTTTCTTTTTTGCACACCAAGTGGACAAATGTCTGAAATAGAAGGATAAAACATTTCTTTTCATCGTTCAAAAAAACCTTAATATTAGGTTTGTGTTACATTTTGATGTTGGCCAATTCTTTCTGATTACTTTTAAATTATAGCTTCTCCATGATAATATGCAACTCAGCATCTTCTCCGTGGGGCAGCAACTTTACGTTGGTAACAGGACATACCACTATTAACACTCTAAATTATAGCCCCTTGTCCTTGTCAATACACACACATTATTCCAGTTAAAGTGAAATGCAAGAATGTTCAAAGTCTCTTCCAGCTGGAACATTCCATGAACCTATGAAAAGCAAATTCTGTCTCTCATCCCATATTTGTTTGTAGGATGCTGCCTACACCAATCTAGTCAAGCAGACAATGTCTTGCTTGTTGGGTAAATGAACATGTGACAGGATGTTAAGCATCATGCTACTATCTTACAGCAAGATGAAGACAAAATGCAAGGGATGTTATTGAGAAATGGGTCAAAATTAACGTCCTGATACCCAATGGCAAATACATCCTGGGAGAAATAACAACTCTGCACCCAAGAGCTCAGCTATTTGTTTCTTAATGTAGGCACTGGTCTGCTGTGTTGACCAAACTTCACTTCCCTGTGCCTTTGGTGGGAGGGTGGAGGAGTGAGAAAATGGTCCATTGACCTTGAAGTTGATATTTACCACAGAGGCCTCGCCTGCATCTGGTTTCCTTTTACATCTCCCTTGGAAACATGTGGGAGTAGAACACCCCCAGCCAACTTGCAAATGTCCCTGTGGTAGTGACCACTTACTTCCTCTGTGTTTTGTCACATCCTCTACTCCAAGTCTCAATAAAGACTGCATTGTTGCAGGGAGCCAAATACGGCATCTCAGATTGTGCCTGATTATTGCAGTCATTGAAAATTAATTTATACAGGTATGTAATTTTTATATATGTATTATATATATTAATTTACATCTATGTATATACTTATATAATATTTTCGTTCAGTAAACATATTTTATCCTTAATATTCCGCTTACAGGCTTTAGACACTTCACAATTCTCTTAAGAAAAAGTTGAACTCATTCAAAAATTCATAGGATGGATTTTATGCTACAAATTGATACGATCTAAATAATATTTAAATCACAGTGTTAAAAACGAAGGTTGTCATCAGCACACTGAGCGTGAGCCCCAATCTTTCACTGTGTAAAAACAGAGGAGGAACGGCATGGTCAGAGTGCTGTCCTCTGCACACATTGTCATCCATCAGACAATTCACATCACTCAGAGAGACTGTGGGCTCTTATTATTAAAGAATTCCTTTATTTAAACTCAAGGAAGATGAAAATTGAAATTTGACCTTTTATCAATATTCATGAAGCACATTTCTCATCTGTTATACTCCGACTGAAATACCTTTGGGTACCACTTCAAAGTGGCTCTAAAGAAAATTTTCAATTGTATCAGGCCAGTATGTGAGTGGAATGTGAAACATCGTAATCAGAATTGAATTTTTAACAAGCAAGGAATTATTCTCTTGCTTTTTTACTTCTTACATTTTTAGTCAATTATGCTTTTAAATCACCTTGTTATGATTGCCCATCATAAAAAATTAATTAGTAGCACTCCATAGGTGATTCTTACATATCTATGAGACTATGAAAATTATTGAGAATCACTGTCTCATCACCATTTTATAGTTGAACCATTTTGTGAGTACATCTCCCAATAACGTTTTAGTCATCAAGCAAATGTCCACGTTCTTCATTTCACTTTTCTGCTAACCAAATACTAGCTGGGAGCAAATTAACACAGCTAGCTTTTTTTTGGGGGGGGGGGGACTCATTAGTATACTGAAATCTGATTATTTATTTATTTATTTATTTAAAGTTAAGTGAGCCCAGAAGCTAAAAACCTAAGTTTGAAAACAAAGTTGCTTTGCCTAAGCTAAAGCATGGCATATGAAGTACTGTCCTCCTCTTTTGATGTTTATATCCCCATGAAATAGTTTGCAAAAGATATCTTAGCATTTAAAAGTGACTGTTTACAAAATGGCTTTCTTGAAGTATTTATTTCATTTACTCCCTAAGACTGAAACCTGTGTATTTAAAGAAAATAAAGTTTTACTCCTCAAGAACATTTAAAGTAGAGACAGAGAGATTCCTCTCCTTCATTCTCACAACGGCACTGTCTTTGCATTCCTCAAAGCGCAGCTCAGGCATCACTTGGTGAAACTTTCTTTGACTTCCTCACTAGGGACAGAGTCCCTCTCCTAGCCTGTAGTGCTCCTAGCTCCACAGATTTTAATACTTTCTACCTTGGGTTAGGTTGAATTATGATGTTAATGTACTTGTGGTTCCAAACATAATATCATATTAGGTTCTAAAAGGAATAGTTTAATTAAAATTAATTTAACTGAATATTTTGTTGTTATTTATGTTATTATGTTACATTGCCCTTTCAATATGTAAACTCCTTTAGGTAAGGATGCATATATGATTTTTATTTGGATCTTATACCACACATGACAAAGTGCTGGGACAGGGAAGGTCCTTAATATTTTAGTTAATGAATACATATTCCAGGCCTTACTGTATAATGATATTTAGATAGCAAAGATGTCCATGAGGATTGACTTATTTTCTAAATCCTCTCTCAGGTTTTGTCAGTCTTTCCCCACACCTGTTCTCAGACAGTTCATCTTACTCTCAGATCTACAGGACAATTTAGTAAAACAAACAAACAAACCACAACTATTGCTACTAATAGCTAAAGTCCATGGTGTTGTCTACCTGTCATGTAGTGTTTTCATTACTTCTCTATATTAACATTCACTCTTCCTAACAACAGAGTGACGTATTCCATTATACAGATGAAAAAACTGAGGCACAGAGAAAATCAGTGACATACAAGATTACAAAGCTACAAGTGAGGGAAGCACCTTGGTTTCAGAGTCCACTGGCTTAATTACTTATGCATACCCACGGTGTAGACGGTGTGGAGACTTACCATGGGCCATGCAGCACTCCAGAAATCTCCAACTAAAGTGGCTACTGACCCTGGCTGCTATTTATGCTGTGAATATAGATTCTGCCTGCAATTTTTCAGTTATGTAATTGTCAATTCACCTTGAATTTTGGTTAAAAAATGGATTGTTACAGGAATTGTACTGGGTAGTTTGTTTAATCACATTTTCTATCTCATTTAATGTTCTAGCAACCATGTGATGTAGGGAATGTTGTCTTCATTTTTTTTTTAGGGACAAATCAGCTTTACAAAGACTAAATGACACCCTGCAATTTAGACTCTGCTCTTTCTCCTCATCAACAGCTTATTCTCTCGGTTAGAAAATCAAGGTCAGACTGGGGCACCTGAGTGGCTCAGTCGGTTGAGCGTCTGCCTTTGGTTCGGGGCATGATCCCAGGGTCCTGGGATCGAGCCCCACAGTGGGATCCCTGCTTAGCAGGCCCCTGCTTAGCAGGGAGCCTGCTTCTCCCTCTACCCCCTGCTTGTGCTCTCTCTCTCGCTATCTCTCTCTCTCTCAAATAAATAAATAAATAGATAAAATCTTAAAAAAAAAACACAATCAAGTTCAGACCAAGCCATTCATTTTCTAGACCAAATAATAATGCTATTTCAACTTTTTTTTTTAAAAACCTCTGGGTTAACTTTTAATGTATATAAAAACCCTTAATGTATATAAAATCCTTTTGAAATTCCAGTGGCTCAAAAAATAGAACCCCAAATCGAAGAGTTTGATGAATCACTAGCTTTATTCCTGTGCCAATGCAGAAACAGAACTAAAAAAAAGAATAAGTGTATTTTCTTCTTTGCTTATGTTTCCTTTGAAAATTGTAAGGCTATCTCTAAAATAGCACTATAATTTTCTTGACAGTTAGAACATTATCTGTGGAATAGAGATCTTGTTGGCAGCAGGGATAAGTACTTTATTTCTAAGAGCACGAGCCAGAAAGTGAACAGAGTCTGTTGGCACCACTGAACTTAGTGCCCAGATAACAGAGGCAGGGTCCTGTTCCATAGGCGACGTTAGTTATCCCAACTTTTGTGGATATTGGCATTTCTTGGAGGGACGCAGCCAAAGCCTATGATGGTTTTGTTGGTATTAAAAGATTAATAAGCTGGTCCTGGTTTATAGTAACAGAAATCCATGAGGAAGAAACTAAATCAGTTTTACTATTACGATAGCCTCTAATGTGCAATTGGCTCTGAAATACCCATTAATTATTTAAAATAACATCATAAACATGTATTAATTCTTGCTCCAATAAACTCTGATGTTGGGTTAATGTGAATTTATTAATGATCTTGCTACTAATAATGTAAATTTGCAGTTTGGGTCCAAGTCACTGCTTGGATCAGAGGCTCATCACACATCATAACTACTTTAAAAAAAAAAATATCTGGAACAAGAAACATCCAGATCTAATTGCTGTCATTCAGAGTATATTTTTCTGCCTTAGAGGCACCTGGCAGCAAATCTCCCTACTTCATGTGGTTTTCACGATATAAATTACAAAGAAATTTACTATTGTCTGACACTTTCTAAACAAATCCCTTAATCTCTCCTACTCATTTGTCTTTCAATCTCTTACTCTATTTTTCCTGTCATCTCCCCTCCACTCCATCCCCAACTTCCTCAGAATGACATGAACCAGAAAAGTTGGAGAATTTCTGAACCAGTGGCTTCCCAACATTTTTGATCATGTGCTCCTCAGTGACCATGTGTATGTTATTTACTTATAAACTGTAACATATACTTTTGTATTTATATATCTTATAAAATATATATAAAATTAAAGGATAAATTAAAAATCAATGTGAATGAATATTCTAATATTTTCCTCCTCTACACTTACTCTTGCCCATTCGTCTCTGGAAATAACTGAGTAGATTCTAAATAACATTAACCCCCATGATTTCTCTGTACTGGATTAGTTACAATGAATTAGTTGTTTTGAGACAAACAGTGATAAGAATCAAACTTGAAGGTTGCCTCACAGACCCAGATTTTACATAGTTCTTTTCTCCCTCTTCCCTCATGCTCTGTTTTAGCATGGAACTAGCAGGGAGCACAGATAGGAGATTATGGTACAAAGCATGTGATATCTGGTTTCTGATGTGGGTTGTATGGTTCCATTTCTTCTACATCTTTATACGTATGCTCTAGACACCTGATTTTGTTTTCTGAAAATAAATCCTTTACCATGACAGGAATATTCATTCATTCAAACACTTATGAATAGAGTTCTAAGCCTTGGGCTGAATGATATAGACACAAATTTGAACTGCTGCAGACACAAAACTGCCCCCACCAAGCTTAGGCTTTAGTTAGCAATGGTGCGATCAAATGGTTCTATAGTAAATGTTATAAAAGAGATGTCTTCTATGATGAAGAGAGAATCAAGCAACTAATCTGGCTGAGGAGATTTGGGAAAGTCCCCCCAAAGGGAAACTATTTGAGGAACTTGAAATAGCTCATCAGGGCTTTACCTTCAGCCTGGTAAATATAAAGCCAGGCAGGGCTGGCTCTATTCAGCGGAGTTCCTCAGGTGAACTGATAATAACAATAATTTATTTCCACCTGCTCTATAATCACTGGACTCAAATTCACGTTCCTTGTCTCCTCCTTAAACTCCTGCTGGTGATAACCGCAATTGCATCGTGCTGAAATAGGATCTGATTCCAGCCTTCTACAAATCCAGTTTTTGTCAAGGACTTGTTGCTTTTCCTTGCAATTGATTGGGGCTTCTTGGTATCCTATCATAGCTTATCCTTCTCTCTTTCTATCTCTCTTTCTCCTTTCCTTCTCCTCCTCTTCCTGTGCCCCACCCCTTCTCTCTTTCTCTTGCACTACTGTTCCCTCCCTGTGATGCTAGCCTTATGTGTTAGTCAAACAGAAGTCTTACTTGGGAACTCCAGCAGTGTTTCAGGGACTACATGCATCACCATGTAAGGAACCGCTATCTGGCTCACAGTGGTATACCAGATACATGGAATGGGGCTGGTCTTATCAGATACTATATCTGATGTTATCTTTTATCATATAATTAAATGTGTTTTTCTTCTTTATGGTGGTTTTAGGGGAATCATGTTTATTATAAGGCAAAATATTTGAGCCCCAAATACTTGCAAATATGTTTTTGGCTTTCTAGTTGTTTGTAAGGCAAAAACCAGTTTAAATGGCATAAAATAATTTGATGGTTTTCAGTGGCCTAACAACACAAAATGAGCTATTAGTGAAGTTACCAGATGTACCTGGGACACAAACCCAGCTAAAATATGGCCGGGAAGACCTAGCATTAACTCTCTACATGCCAACTCTCCACTGGGTAATGACTTCTCTGCCAGCCCTAAGCCTTGACCTAGGGAAACGACATTTAAAAACAATACAATCTACTCAATGAGACTGTGTCTTTAAAACCCATGTGAACTTAGTGTAAAATCATACTGTTATTATGAATCTATCTGCAAAGCTATATATACTTTCCCTGCTTTCTAGTCCTTCCCTCTTTGTCAAATGATACTAGGCTTATTAACAAACTCTAATTCTCCCACTAGTCCTTGCTTTCATTCAACATATCTTAGGGCCTTAGCTTATCCATCCTTTCGTTTTTTATTTCTTAGACAATCTTTTCCTTCCCTTTTATATTCTTCCAGCTGGCTTCCTATCTTTGTCCATTCTATCTTTTGCGTAATTTACTATGTTCTTTATGTCACCCATCGGTCAATGACAGCCTCCTCATGCTACAAGGCTCCCACATAGGCATTCAGGGGACAGAAAAAAACAAGAAGGTCATAGAAAGGAATGAGAAGGTCATTTCAAGTATGAGTGCACTTTTCCTGAATTTAGACATATTTTGGAGATAGGGTAAGGAGGACATCCTTGATTTTATCAGTCATTTCTAATTAACGTATTACATTTGTCCAGAGATAAAGTACAGTATAATGTTTTGCTCCTGGGAAGTCTTCCACAAAAAAAGTGCAGCATTTGGTCAACATCACTTTGAATTGTTTCTTAACACAGAAAGATATTCTGTAGTGTGAAATTAAATCAAGTATTTATAGAAAATACCACAGAACATATAGCAGCCTGTTTATTCCTTTCAGGACATGCCATTATATACTGGAATATATTTATGGGAGGGTGTTGTTCTTCAACATATTTAATGTTATGAGTTAGCCCTCATTATAAAATTTCTCCTTCTTTGATAATAGAATTTTTAGCAGACACCTGCTTATCCAGAATACAGGCTCCATTTCTCAGCCCTTATTGCTAGGTGTGGCCATGCAACTAAAGTCTAGCACGTGAAATATGAGAGAAAAAGAAGTGTGTCCCTTCTGGGTTCTGCCTTTACATAGGAGTGTGTCCAACCCTGTACTCTCTCTTTTTCCCACTGTACTATTGACTTGACTATCAATAAGGGATCAAGGTGGTAGAGCAGTTAGATCAAAGAAGCCTAGGGTTTTGAAAACATAGAGGCTACATATTGGTCCAGAACTCTTTATACCCAATTATTATGTGTATGTGAGCATAAAGATATTGTTTAAGTCACTTTTATGCTGGTTTTCTACAACAGCAGTCAAAAGTACAGCATAAATGATATAGTTTAGTTTATTGTTGGAATGTGAGATTTTTGTTCGGATGTGGAATTAGGTGTCTTCTCAAGGTTCAGATCATTTTTGCATATTTTGGAGTTTATATTGCTTTGTAATATGGTTTATGTTTTATGTGAGCAGATAAAAATATGTTCATACATTTATATAATATCATGGTTATGCAAAACTTTGGGGACTATTGAAATAGTCTCTAGAGAAGACTGAATTTTGAACTCTCTTTAATTAGCTAACCACCATCGAGAATAAATATACTATTTCTTTAAAAAAGTCTAACCTCAACTCTTTCCCTACATATTTTCCATCTTCACATCTCATTTGGTTTAAAGAGACCACTTCTTAGACTGACTCCCTCCTCCAGATTTCTGTGGAATTTGTCTCTGAGAATTGCTCTTAACCAGCTGCCTTACCCCCAAAGACCCACCCACACTCTATAAGCGCTGGTCATATGCCACACGACCTTCTGACCCGTTTGCTAATGTCTGTTCCTAATCTACTTGGTTTTCCTTTGATTTCAGTGGCTTCAATTCAATGATGTGTTTCACCATATTTAAGAGAATTATTAGCTTAAAAGATTAATATTTATATATCCTACAAATGCAGTCCTCTCCACTTGAGACTCTTAATAAATATATGTGTAGCTATCCGTGATGGCCAGAAATAACACTGGAAAACAACAAAAAAATACATCATGCAAAACAATGAATGCCTGCCAAGATTTATAGGTTTCAAGGAATGATAATGTATATCTGAAGTACAATGATATTTCAGTACCTTCTGAGGATCAGTCTTAGAAGCTCTACTTTAGTTTTCTTCTTTTTTCCAAGTCTTAGAATCTTGATTATATCATGACCCCCCCCAAAGAAAAATCATGCTCATAAATTCAATGAAGGATTTGTTTCACTCATATGATCATCAGATAGTAAGCTGATTAAAGTTCTCCCACTAAAATTTTATTAGCTTATATTCTACTTCACCTTTTCATGCACTAATATTAAAGCTGTCACCATGGCTGACAAATAGTTTTACAGATATAGACAATTAAGCAAATTCTTTTCGGCATCTGGTACCTAACACCTTAGACATAAAAATGTGGCTTATGTGTCTCCCCAAAAGGCCTATCTCTTTTTAAACGACTTTCACTGGCATTAGGAATGGAGTAGTTGATTGGAACTCTTGTCAGTATTTTGAAAAACTTTATAAATACTTGTTTCCATTTCGTAGGAGTGATGATAATCATAATAACTATTTAAGGGGTCATTTTGTGCCATGCAGAAAATGCTCCAAATAGTTTATGCATCTAATATTTTGTTTTTGTACTTTTGTTCATTGTATGTACTTCCCCCATAATCCTATCATCTTTTATAAAAATTATATAGGATAAAAGGTGAAAATCCTCTGCTTCTACACTTTTAGTTCTATTCTTTCAAAGTAACTGCTTTTAACAATTTTATGCCTATTTAGCCAGAATTTGCATTGTCTTATTTAATCATATAGAGAGATTTATACCCCTGTCCCTATTTATATCGATATATACAAATTTTGTCCTCTAAGGTTGGTATGTGCTAGACATAGTGGTGTGCTACTGCATTTTTCCACGTACACTATATCATGAGCATTATTAAGTTAATGCACACAGATCTCACTCTGTTTTTTTAAAACTTTTTTTTAAGATTTTATTTTTATTTATTTGACAGAGAGAGAGTAAGAGAGCACAAGTAGGGGGAGCAGCAGAGGGAGAGGGAGAAGCAGGCTCCCCGCTGAGCAGGGAGCCCGATGCAGGACTCGATCCCAGGACCCTGAGATAATGACCTGAGCTGAAGGCAGTCGCTTAACCGACTGAACCACACAGGAGCCCTCACTCTATTTTTTAATGGCTATATAGCATTCCAACTATAGATAAGCAATAATTAAACATTCTTTATTGATGGAAATTTAGGTTGCTTCTTTTTTTTGTCAGTAACATACAATATAATGATGAATATCTCTGCCCATATATTTTTATGAATTTGTTTTACTATTTCCTTTGGTAGAGTTCTAAAATGGCTAGTTGCCAATTCAAAGGTATTTTAATATTCATTCAGTATACAATAGAACAGAAATTCCTACAGACTTTGATTATTGAGGCTTCTCCCATAATCATACTTTTCCAGAGTAAATCCTAAACATGAAATTTTGCATTTAATCTGTTTATTACAAAGCATCCCGAATGAGCTATAGAGTCAAAGCAAATATTCGACCAGACAATGCCATAACACTTTAGAATGATGAAATGCTTTAAATAGAATATTTAAGTTAGAACTTGTAAATAGATTATAATTACAGCTCTCATAATGTAGCCATGCTATAGTGACATGTCCAAGAGCAAATTCTTTCCAGCATTCTTAGTATTGATATAAATGTCCAAGTGGTGAGCATATGTTTCTGGAATGTTTAATGTTTCTGTCGGCTGTTGGGTAGGGTTTGTCTTATTTTAGGGGAGCTCTGTCATAGGTCAGTTAATAATTTCTTATGTCATTATTGCATTCCCAACAGATTTGATAGGATAAATGGACATTTCTGAAAAAGTGACCAGAGCATGCCAATCATAACAACTTTATGGAGCATTAATATTTTAATACAATATATAAGGAAGGAGGAGTTTGCCAGAAGCACAGAATGCTCTGTTGTCATATAGTTTAAGCATACTGATCTTTGTTTTCAAGTCTTTGACTTCATTTAAACTAACTTATGATAAAACTATGGCTCTAGTTTGTTAGCAAAACCACAGTTTATGGAAACCAGACTTTTTTTTTTAACCACAAAGAGAGTTAGAGATTTTTTTCCTCGTTGTAGATAGCCCTAGTTGAACAGAACTAAGAACACTGGTTTTGTGTTAGGAGAACTGCAACTATGGATTAATATTATATCATAAGAGGGGGAAGGATGTTATCCAATCTGCAGGGAGTTTTCAATGCCAACGACCATGTTGGATTTATGGAAGAAATTATATTTGTACTTATATCAGGATGTAAAGCACTACATTGTTGGAAGAATTTGGAGAAAATCCTAAAGATAAGACAAACTTTGGCCAAGAGTCTACTAGCTAAACCATGCTTCCTGTAACTCCAATCTTTGCTTCTCTCACTTGGAAACTTCTTAGGGGAATATGGCATCTACAGGATTAGTCAAAGGGGCCTTGCATCAAGAATAATTTCAGTTACTGGCTCTTTCTGGTTAAGAGTTAAAGAAAAGTTGATACATCTATTGATGGCAAATCTGCCAGAATATTATTTAAAATAGTATCAGCATAAGGGGCGTAGGAGATACTGTTGCCTTTGTATAGTAAAGGAGTCCTTTTCCACATGTAATTCGTAGCCCTTTAATTATGATAAAACATACTTTTTAAAGGGAAGAAGAAATAAGCCCAAATAATTGACACTAAATAAAGAAAATACTATGACTTTCTTTCTTTCTAAAAACTAGAGAACACTCTTCAGATAGGCCTTGACCTAAGAGCTATCTGGCGGCTATTTAATCCCAATTAAAGAAAGCGAAACCAATTCTGAGGGAATGTTCATACATTTATATAATATCATGGTTATGCCATGATATTCCAGAATACAGTGCTCACAAACTATTATAAATCCTATTAGTGAAATGAATTGGTTATTATGATATTTTAATTTTTGCAGGTTTTGAAGGTTTCTCCAAGAAGATATCTCTGAATTATAGAGCTACACTATAGGGCAAAAGAAACATTCACATATCTCTTGAATCTGAGCAAAATAATAAGTGACGGCCACAGGGATATTTATAAAATCCCCAAAGCCAGATAATCTGTGCATGCATCTTACCTTTCTTTTGCGAAGCCTGACGGGGTTATCTGTGGGCTCCTGGGTGGCCAGAGTTTCCTTTAAGTGTAAACACTGCATGCCATCTCCTGAGCCGACCTGTGGGAGACTTTTGTTTTGATGTTCTGAGAAACCACTCTTCTTGAGGCCATTTTCAGCTGACATTCCACTAGGGCAGGAAGGAGGTTGCAGGAGGCAGCTTCCAGAATCTGCTTTTAATAATGGCAGTCCTCTGTCCATGCAAGGAAGAGCCAAGAACTCACCCTGTACTACGTCGCAGGTGTTTCTTCCATGTTCATCTTTAGGGAAGTCAAGTTTCCTTCGTTGCTGAGCAATTACAGCAGAATTAAACAATTGCTTCTCAGGCACAATATCTTTCACATTCGAAGAGTCACATGCATTTATCTTATTAGATGCATCTTTTCTTTCACTTAAGCTTATATCATTACAAAGCTCCAGGCTTTCACTTACAATGTCAACAACTTTTTTCTCCCCCCTTTCTTCTACTAGTGCCGAGTCAGATCCAGCAGCCATTCTCCAGGAATTACTTGGGTGACCTTCCATGATGGGCAGCATCTTTACTGAGGAGCCTGCTCCTCTGTTGCTATGTTTGTCTGATATTTTTTGTCCTTGGGCAGTTAACATCTGTTTATCATCTGTAATATATGGATTGGAATCGGTATCCTCATCAGAAACATGCACTAGTGTTTCTGTGCTGGCCTCCAGAGAAAAAAACTGATCTTCACCTTCGTGGCTGTCATTTTCATCCACCTCCTTTGAAATGTGACCCATGGGCCTCCCAGGAAAGTCTCTCAGCTCTGAACCATGGCAGCAGTCTGGTAGTGAAATACACCTCTCTTTACGATCCGCATTTAAAGATGCATCTTTTTCCATACTTGCCTGCAAGCTGTCAGCTACTAGTCCATGATGACATGCTGGGTTATAATCGTCAGAATTAAAAGGCTGTCCCATCCATTGGGTCACATGTTCTTCCCAGCTTCTCTTTCTGATAGCTACAGACATGTCATCGTAGTTTAACAACAGTTAGAGAGATACGTTCCATATGAGACTAAAGGAGATGGAACTTGATGAAAGATGACTTCATATGCACTGACTGAAGAAGAGAGTGAGTTTTGTCATTTCACCACCTATTAAAAAAATGTAAAAATATATATATAGTTCAGGATCATCATTCTCAAGTCAAAATATATGTTGGAAAAGAGAGCATTTAATCTGTGCTATGAAAGATTAAGTAAGAGATCTTACAAAGCTTCTATTCAATGGCTTTAATGATGTTACTTCTTTAAGAAGTCGCCTCACATTAGAACAAAATTTCGCATTTAATATTTCTGGTCAAAAAACAATGACAACACTTTAAATGCAGCTGGATTGGTTGACCTACTAATGAATGAAGATATAAGTACTGAATGTTTGAAACTCCTTTAAGAACATATTTGCATTGCAGGACTTAATAAAATTCACCAGAAGAAACTTGTTGCTTTAGCTTCCATGCTTTTGTGCTTTACTTTTATGAACACGAGTCCTTATAGAAATCTATTTGCTGTTTGGTTTGAATTGCAGCAAAGGCCACCAGGGAACCGTTCATGCAAAACTTGAGCCATAGAGACAGCATGTGCAATGTCTTAGTTTGTGAAAGAGCTAACATGGATCCCAAACTCCCAGGATGTAATTTACTCCAGGGAGTGACTAAGAAGCATGGAACAATCTAGTTTAGCTCCTATTAACATATAATTCATAAGAAAGTGTAACGCAGACCATTGACCACGCCTTAGGATAAATACATTTATATGCATGCTGTCACCGTTACTACTAGCTAGCAAGCTCGTTTTGTTGAAGCTTAAAGACATTATATAAGTTGCCCAAGGTCAAACATCCAGGAAGTATGCCAGGATTCAAACTAGACCCTGGTTCTAACTTAGACAGCCAACAAACTTCACTGTTTCCATGGAATGAGATTCTACCCGTGCCCCTTCCCTCCACCTAGCTTTAGTATGTATAAAAGCTAAACTCCTTAGGTAGGAATTCAGCAAACCAAAAAGAAGATGTGAGCATGATAAAACAATTGGGACAATTCCTCAGAAATTTCAGTCGCATTCTTTTTGGCTTCTAAGGAGTTTAGTTTGTATACTGCTATTAGAATTTGACCATAAAAATGTAAGTAAACCAGAAAACCAGGCCTAAGATAAGGTAGAATATAAACACATTCCAGGTAGCCTTCCCCTTTTTGCCCTGAATTATTCAAACCCTCAGTTCAAGGAAACAAATTATACCAATGTAAACTGAACTTTACAAAAATGACTAATCCAAATGTTGTCCCATAATGAAACCAAATTATTGGACCATAAAAGAAAAATCCCGTTCAAAAGAGCAGACACTTCTAGTTTTTCCTCCACACAAGAACTGTCAGCACATAACATGGATTGGCTTATTGATTTCGGCCATAAACAAGATTAACTGCTGTGCTGGTTTTGGGTCACTTCAGTCTATTGAAAAAGATTCTGAGTCCCCACCAAAAATTTCAAACTATTCTGACTAAGCACTTGCCAGAAAGGTAAATAGTCCCATCCTGTGAAGACCAGCGGAGTTAAGGAATGTGCTAGAATTTGGTACCCTAGCTGACCAAATATCTTTCTGGATACTATCAGGTTCCCTCAAAGGTCTGTGACCATTTGAAAATGGTCAGCCTGCACATTTTCCATGTTGGCATTCATTTTGTACTCAAAAGAAAATATAAAGTCCCCGAATTCCATGCATAAGTCATTATAGTGTGGGAGGCTACGGAAAGTGGAAAAAACGCATAGATGCAGGCCAGAAAATTTCTGCTTTCATGGGCAAATTTGGGTTGTAATAGGGCGGTTCTGTTTTAGATGCTTTCTTTTCTTTATTTTTATCCAGTGTAGAGAGAGCAGGCTAACTTAAGAAATGCCAAGTGGTATTACTGTGTCATTCCTAAGCCACATTTACATTTGAGACTAAATTCTGGATTCATTTCTTTAACTAAAAAAAATTGAGTTTTATTAACTCCTTGGGGGACAGATTACATAAAAGTTTTACCCTTAGGACTTTACCATAATATTAATTTATTTCACTCAACCTTGGCAAATAGGTGAGTGTTTTCATAATGTCAAAGGAAGACAGTTCAACAAGTTCTGAACCACCTAGTTGCTAAGAGAGATTGTAAATTAGGTAGATTGAACACATGAAAGCATTAAAACTCCTTCTGTCCTGCTCATCTAGGTTCTTTGGACATTTCCAAATCATTCCTGTGAACGTATAGTGTCTATATTTTTTTAAGACAAAACTTCCTAATTATCCTTATGACCATCATCTCTACATTTTCAGTGCTCATTCCATATCCTGTGGTCTGATAGATTTTTAAAAATTTTCTCTCTCCAAACTTCGTTATTCACACTTCCTATTTAAATACTGTTTATAAGCTCTATAGTTAAAATCTGCCTCCATGATCTAAAGCCTAAACAGATAATTAAGAAGAGGGAATACCAGACTACTGTCAGTCGCATCTGAGCATATTGGCCTCATTTTCTAAATCATCTGAATTGACTAGAATCCATCCTATAAGTTATAGATGTCTTTGTAAAAGACTTGATTTTTCCCTATCAGTCTCCTCATCAGACTGCTCTCTTTAAAACTATATATCTAACTATCAGCTATCTATTTTGCAAATTTCTGTTACATTTTCTTGGTAATCCTTTTTGTGCATTTTCATTCAGAATGAGCTCAGCTGCTGAGGATTTGGATGAAGGATCTGGAAAAGTATAGGTCATTGCAGGATGTTGATTTTATGAAGTGAATTTCCATGGGGATTTTTGACTTCTTAAATGCATGTGGTCAAACACCACTGTATTCATACTACAAGACTCTACGTACCTCTAATGTTGTAACAATTCTGGAAAATGTTTGTAAAATGTCCAAATTTGCTTTTTGTAATATTAGTGCATAAGATGTTTAGATGCAAATTAATTTCAAATTTATTATTTGAGTTAATTTTGTAACATCACTCCTTAACATAAGCATTTTATGCCATACAGTATTTTAAAGTTAATTGAAACTAAACGTAATTATATTAAATGACAACAGCAATTGGAGACATTCTAGTTTGAGAATCACTGACCTATATCTCATATCAAATGATCATGCTCTCCTTTGCACCTGCTTCTGAAATAAACACATTCTATATTTTGGCCTAGCAATTGTCCCTAGAGAAGATTCTGATGATCATCACCAGTGTTCATTCTATAGCCTGGGAGAATATGATGCAAATAAAGCACTTGTGGCTGAAATCAAGTGGGCAGGAATGAAGAACTGATAGTAATGCTGCCTGGCCAAGATCAATTCTTCAATCCTTGTTTATTTAGTGCCCAGTGGGCCACAGACACTCTTCTAAAGATTAGTGATATAAACCTAAATAATATATTTCACCTTTCCTAAAGGAGCTTACAATTTTATGGGAGAAACTCATGTAGAGAAAAATAACATGTCATCTCATGGCCACAAATATCATGTAAAGTTTAACATAAAGCACAGGGTCATCAGTTTCCCCTTCCTCCCTCCCTCTCTCCTTCCTTCCTCTTTCTTTTCTTTCCTTCCTTCCTTCCTTCCTTCCTTCCTTCCTACCTTCCTTCCTTCTCTCCATTCGTCCTTCCTTCCTTCCTTCCTTCCTTCCTTCCTTCCTCCCTCCCTCCTTTTTCAATAGTGAGTCCTGTGGGATGATGGAAATGTTAGGTAGGTCTTCCGGAGGAGAAAACCCCTAAATGAGGCCCTCTGTGGTAAATTTCCTGCCTCCACAACATCCAGGTCAAATGGGAGCTGAGGTTCAGAGTTTCACTGTTCTAGAATCACCTCTTTGGGAAAGATGGCAGAGGCAACAATAAATTCCAGAGAATTACTAACAATTTGAAAACCCATTTGACATCTTGGAGGGGAACTACATTTCTCAGGTGCATTCAGAGAAAATTGAGGGGAGAGATTTAAAAAAAATTTTTTTTTCAGAAAATTTCACAGACCTGTCTTCAGATTCAAGGGAATTTGTGGAGTATGCAGTAATACAAGAAATAAAAACAGACCACACCAAGAAACATTATTGTGAAATTTCAGAACTTTAGAGGTAAGCGAATGAACGTAAATGTTGTCAGAGAAAGAGAGAAAAGAGGTTATATATTATGCATTAGGAATCTCAATGTTATTGGATTTCTTAATAGCAAAACTGGAAACAACAGGCAAATATATCTTCAAAATTCTGATGGGAACTTATTTCTACCTTAAAATTATATGAGGAGACTGAAAAATATCCCCCCTCTTCTCAAGAAGCTACTGGAGGGATAGTTCTACCCAAATAAGAGAATAAATAAAATGGAGAAGACATGGCAACAAGGGAGTCAGAAACTCAACACAAAGACCAGGGGATGCGATTGCAGCAGGCCTAGCAGGCAATCATTTCACATAAACCCTAAAGTTCTCCACAAGAGATATCTCTAAGGAAAAAACCATGGAAATAATAGATTATATGAGGTATGTGACCACATTGAGAGGAATTTATAATAAAGTCAAACAATTTAGGTGGAAGAGTTAGTAATATTTACATAGAAAACTAAAAATCAATTATTACCTCCAGGAAACACAGGGTCTTAAAAGAAAGGAAATATAATCATAGTACACTACCTGGCTTAGCTGTGAATTTTTTGTGTAGCCAAATAATGCAAACAGCAAATACTGACTTAATAAAAAATTATGAAAGCAACTATTTTTGAAGCATAAAATTTTTGTAGGGGGTGGGGTTAGGGATGCTGGGAAGAATAGTCTCAGAGAGCTGACTCTTCATTTTCCATAATAGGAATTTAACAAATAATGTCTAAAATGGGAAAAAATATAGTATAATCATACTGTTTAGAAATATGGAGGTAATAGGAGAAACAGCTAAAGAGAGTTTAAATTGTTATAATTCTGTGTGGTATTTGCTTGAGGCAAAAAAACCCAAAATTTCCGAATCTCAGAAAGCATGTTAAATAATAATCTAAATTTAATCTAAATTTTAATATGTTCCACAGCAGTAATTTTAAGATTGACTTGATACATAAACACGTCTACATTTCCTCTACAATATGTCCAATAGGACCCAAATATTCCCTGTATTCCTTTCCCTCCTCACCATACCACCCCCTCACAAGTATAAATATACCTTCCTCCTTCCATTAACACAATAAAGGTGCCAGTTTGGGTATTTATTTTGGGCCAATAATGTCATGCAATTTTCCATAAGATTCTTGGGTGGTTTTTTTAATGACCTTTTTCTTCCCCCAACCCTTTTAAGAACTCCTGCAAGTCAGGACAAATATTCTTGGTAATCCTCTTAGCTATAGCCTTCTAAAATGTTATCTGAACAGAAGTTTTAAGATACAGAAAATAAAATATAAATAACCTTAAGTGAGTAAATGCATATGAAAAGAGAGATTCTCCATTGCATTATTTTGCAACTTCTCCTGGACACCTCATCATAGTACTTAGAAAGATGGCAACTTTTCTCATTCAACCCCTTAAACTCTTAAACGTGGGTATCTCATTGTATCCTTTCAGAACACAAATGACATACATAGACATACATATGCATACACTTACACAAATAAAAATTTAAAAATACATGTATATTGTATTTTTAACAATCGTGTAACACACACGATTGGCTCCCAGGTTGTTTTAAAACACCTTCACACAGATCCTACGTATTTAATAGAAGGGAAAATACAAGCATAATAGTACTGACACTTTCTCTTTATTTTTCTCTTTCCTTAGGTGGCCTCAGTTGTTTTGGTTTCCCTTAGGGTCTTTCTTCTTAATTACCCATCCCATGTTAAATTTTTAGGTCATGTTTTCCTTCTATAACTGCTTTAAAGTGTATCTATGTGTAATATCTACCACATAGCATATTCTCAGGCACTGTGGGAAAGAAGAAAAGATATGGGGAAAATAACCTCCTTTTAATTACAAGTGGTTTTAACTCTCTAAAATGCACTCTTAAAAGAATAAAGAATGCATCTGAACCGAGAAAAGAACATTTCTAGGTTGACCCACTTTGTTGTTAATATGATAAGTCAGTGAAATGGAGAGATTGGGAATCTGAACACCCTATCATGATTTGAAATCATAATGTGTCTTAGCCTACACTCAGGGAGTCACGTTTGCAAATAGAAAGGGCCCCCAAACCACTTAGGAACTGAATTAGACAACTCGAATAGAAGCAACAACATAGACATGACCACAGCTTAATACAGTTCTTCAAGTATGTGCTCGCTAGCTTCAAAGTAAATCTTTACAGTGAGCATTTGCAGAGGCCAGAATGAAATTCATTTTCTTGATGGAGCTGTCAAGGAACAAATTATCTAGCAAACCAAATTGTGCACATTTGGGCATCTTCCCACTGCTCCCCAGCTCAATGATAACATGAAGAGGAATGCTTTTCATTGCCAAACTGATGTCTCATACTCAAGATGCTCAGGAGCAGTAAGAAAGCGTAGGCAGATACGACTTTTCCTAATTCCTTTATGTAAATGCATGAACAAATAGCCAAAAAAGATAACACATTTTAAAAAAGCATTTCTATGAGTCTAGTCAGGGGTCGGAATAGCCAACTTTTAGTAAAAGACAATTGGTGCTTTTCCTTTAAAATATTCATGCTGTCTAATCCAAATAAGACAGGGCTAGAAATAGACTGTGGGAGAGAGAGACCTTTAATAATAAGATAGCATGAATTTATCTCCATATGATTTCATGCAGATTTTCTTTCTTTGGTAGCAATCTGCATCCTAATTCTTCACAAGATCATTACCCATCTACTTTTGCATATTTTGTCAGATGTTGGAATTTACTCATTATTCCTCATTAGCTGCCTCTGGAAAACAAACTCTTACTGAAATTCTTTATTGGTAAATTGTTTGGTGAAGCTTAAAATATTATATATGAAATAGCTTCCATGTATTTAGGCTGTCTAGATATAAAAGAATAGTAAACTATAGAATAAACCACCCATAATGAACTAAGTCAGTGGAATAGGCAATATATTACTTTTTCCAAAAGACACATCCAAGCTTCCATCATTTTTGGTCTTTAGAAGAAAAAGGAAGAAGTGGGTACCCGATTTAAAAATATTCTTTTAATATCTATCTATTTTTATGTATAGCTCAACTTTACTAAGCTTTTCTTCTACTTAGCTTTCAGAGTCAAAGATTCCAGGAATTAGGCAAATGTGAAAATGAACTCTGTCAGTTCGCTAGAAGTCAGCTCATCATAAAAAAGCAGGTTTCTAAAATTGTAAAAATTATTATTCCTGTGGTGCCCTATTTTTACCTTCAGGTTCCTGCTGTGTAATGCAGCCTCAGTAATTTCTAATTTTTTTTTGCAGAGAGGAGCCCAGATACTGGCAGTGTTTGACTTACTACCACTTACAGCTCAGGTCAACCAGCTCTCCAGGTTCTCTGAACGTTTTCTTAAGTCACCCACATGTAATTTGAGGAAATCTTGGAATGCTTCATAATATTTGCCTGATATCAATAAGACCATTGGGGAATAACTGGTTTCCAAAAGATCCCCAAATTCATACAGTCATGGGGAGCGAGACTGCGTCATGGCTGCAGTAATTTCTAGGTATGTGTATTTTCTTTGGGTTTCCCTATTTTATTTTATAAAAGTACACGGTTTTCTCAATGATAGTGTTCCATCCTAGGCAGAATCCTTTGAGTATTTAGAACTATACTGTATCTTAGATATTTCTGCAGATAAATTCATTAATAATTAACCATTTGGGTTTTTGCCTTAATATCTTTTTTCTACAAAACAAAATCCCTTACAACCAAAGAAAAGTATTGCCTTTGCTCTAAACTTGTTTCAGTTGAAATTTTTCATGTAAGAGGAAATAGATTAGAGTTAAATTTGTCATCAAGAGCTTGGCTGCTTTTTTTTTGAATGGCAAAGCAGCATTTCTATTCAACAAGGGACATGGATTATAATGCTTTATCATCAGCATGGTGAGATGTGTCTTTGCTTTAAGTGGCCACTCTCTATTTTTAGTTTTGCTATCATTTCTAAGAACCCTCTAACGGTAGACACAGTAATCACTAACTGCAAATAACAGATATGGCTACATCCACACAGGTGCTTGGATTGCTAAGTGCCAGCAGGATACTGAGATTTCACTCATTCAAATAAGTACGACTTTCACTGAAATCGGGAACATGAAATCATTGGGAACTTAGCTACTTCTGTTAGGTCAGTATCCTACCAGGGGCTGATGCCTCTGACATCAACTTTGCCTGCTGTGCTTAATATCTATAATTCTCATCTTATTTTGTCATCAACCTATGTACAGTTGAGCTTGTTTTTATTACCAAGTGTTCCTCTACATACCCAACTAACAGTAGGCACATTGAAAATTTGGATCATGATAACAGTAACAGTAACAAAGGACTTCCATTTACTAAGCATTTACTGTGGGTCAGGTACTGTACTTACACTATCTCCCTTGGTAATAGTACTCACAAATACTCCATGGAGTAGTTGCTATCATTGCCTTAATTTTATAGGGAGGAATTTTGGCAGGACTTAGTAACTAGCTCAAGGTCAAATACCTACTGGTGGGTCAAAGTAATTATCTCCATTTTTTTTGTGTGTGTGTGAAGGTAAGATGCCTGTTAAAGAACCATTATTTTTTTCCTGGTGATTTGGATTAGTTACCTAATTTTGTGTTCCTCAGTTTTCTCACCTCTATAATGGGAATAATGAAACGTTGTTGAGGGGAAATAATAGTATTTAGCTAAAATAATAATAGGAAGCTAGTGATACACGTAGCGCATTTAATCCATTGCATATTGTGAGAATTCACTAGATGTTCAGGGACATGATGCTGCTGCTGCTGACAACGATGATTCCTTTAGTTTTTGATTGATTTTAGCCACAGAATCCATGGTTGAGTATGAGCTGCAACTATCCCTTGCATGCCCATGTTGTTTCAATATAGATGAGCGATTTGACCAAAATGTGAAACACCATGAGTCCTTCTTCCTTCCTTGACTAATTGACCTATGCTTTTTTTTTTAAATTTTTTTATTGTTATGTTAATCCCCATACATTACATCATTAGTTTTAGATATAGTGTTCCATGATTCATTGTTTGTGCATAACACCCAGTGCTCCATGCAGAAGACCTATGCTTTTTTAAACAAAGATTTGTTTGTTATACTGTGTGCAAAACAATTTGCCCATATAAAATCTCATGTGATGCTCAAAATGACCCAGTGATATAATTGTTTTCATTATCTTCCTCACTTTACCAATAAAAAGCAGAAGCTCAAAGTAGTTATGGGGTGTGCTTCAAATGACAGAACATCAGCTGGTGAAGATGCAGATCAGAGCCAGCTTTCGGATTCTGCCCATGAGCTTTTCAGTTCACCAGCCCATTTAAATTGTGGAAAATTCTCTAGTGCTCTGCTGTCACTGGCTTCACGTAACTTTTAATTTTAAACTATTTCTGGATGCTCATGCTTCCTTCTGGCTTTTAATGAATTTGTAATGTCATCTTATGAGAATGTTGTTAACCTTTGGCCTCAGGCTCTGATGATTCTTGACAACCTCTTATTTTCTTTCCCCTGTAAAAATTATTCTATCATCACAGGATGTCTGGAAATTAAAAAAAAAAAAAAAAGATCCACAATGCCCACTCTTTATCATCAGTTTTCCTTTCCTTTCTTTCCTCTTTCCCTCCGATTTATTCCACAAACATTTATTGACAAACAGGTATGGATAGCATCTGACATGCTAGGCTATGTTAGTTGCTGAGAATAAAAAGAAACATTAATTGAATTGCTAAACCTGCTCTGATCTTCCTACTTCCTTTCTATCTCATTTCCATTATAGGGCTGATTTTCTCTTTGAATTATTTGAATTGCATTGCTGAAACACTTTGCTAATCCAATCTAATACAAAACAACTTTTTACACATATAATTTGCACAGTAATTTTTTCTACCCATCTATCTTAATCAGTGAGCACATTCATATGCACACAGTTTACATTGCCTTCCCACTTTTTTTTGCATGGGAATCCTTATTTAATCTTCTCAAGTGGACTTACATACTCTCTAATCTACTGAATCAAAATCAACAATCTCTTTTTAACTAGGTCTCGAGGTCCACACTTCACCTTTATTCTGTTTAATTTCATTAAAAACTAAGTCCATCTATTTCTCAAGACTCTATGAATGACTAGCAATTTAATGCCAAAATAGAACCATGGAAGTAAATGTTGCATCCCTATATCCACATCAAAGTCAATCTGGAGTTGGACTTCTTTCCAAACTTGTTTGGTTTAAGTTGTGGACATAAGGGGTTATCATTCACATGGGGGAAGAAGGTACAACAGTCATACGAATTCCTTCAAATCTGGGGGTTTTTACTTTTCTCTCATCCTCTTTAAATTCTTATGTACAATTACTGACATTTCTCTATTTTCATCATAAAATTCTCTGATCCAGATCTAGGCCAACTCTTTGGAAATTTGTTGTTCTGTAATGATTTCTACAGAAAGATTCTTATTGTAAGATCATACAGTAATTCATTCATTCTCCAAGAAGAAACAAGATCAAAACAAAGGATTAATTTAAAATGTCCCAAATGTAGACTTATTTAAAGCCTACAAGACCCAATCCTCTGTGAGTGAGATTAAAGCATGCCTATAGTCTTTACAGTGAGGTGTATGGTATGGGCAGGTTTAAGTGTGATCAGAAAATCCTCCTTTTAAATTATAAGATCCTTAAGAAAAAAATAAAACGATGTATTCTCTTTTGCTAGGCTCTCTGGCAACCATGCAGTCAGTTATATAGGCTACTGTTTTCCTGCATTGATTCCTCATTCCAATAATGTAGAGGATGGAGACACAGAAGGTGTTGAATAGTGCATCTTTTAAGTGTAATAACATCAGGGAATTCAATCTGGTTCATAAAAATGGGGAAAAAAAGGATCATGACACCCATTCTGTCTAAGAAATGGCGTGCAGTAGAAATGACATATATTAGTTTTATGAGAAAGGTTCTTGCCTTGGAAAGGGCAGTGTTCAACGTGCATGGCAACCTACACTGTCATATATGAAGTATGATACAGCTTAAGCAGCCAACTCTCTCATTTTACACTGCGCTGGTCAGACATTTATTTATATACTGTAAGAAATTCTATATTCTACAACTAAAGGACTTTGTAGAAGGCTCAGAGTAGATATATGAACCAATTAAAGGATTGAAAATAAGCTGTACAAGGGAAGATGAAAGGAACTGACTTTATTTGGCCCACAAATGTACACTTATGTTTTCTTATGTCCATTTAGGTTTTCCATATTTCCACTGAGGAAAAACCCATGAAACTGGAAATAGGCTATAGCAATAGAGCTGTAGGTTAGATAAAAGAAGGAATGTCTGGGTACATGAGATCCTTAAACCGATTCTGATGTGAGGTAGTAAAATCTCTGAACTTTACTGGTTGGGACAGATTGGTTATGATACCATTTGAATACGAGGATATCAATCAGACAAACTCCTTTCTAGCCCTACATTTTCAAGAAACATCAGTTTAAAATTAATATAATTATTAGCACATGGATCAATTTTCTTGGCATAAACATAAAATATAACAAAACAGTCACCAATGAGTTACTCCATTGAAGTGTTTGTTGAAGGCATAAGAAAACTTTTACATTTGAGCATATTTCATTATTTAGGTGAATTTGGTTCTTTTTTTAAAATCATGATTTTTTTTTCCCCCATACTGTACACGCATGGCAGCTTTGAGCCTTTCTTATTTTTTAAAGAGGTACTACAATTATATGACTGAAAGTAGCCCTCTACTGGATATATTCATCCTTCGTTATGCATAATTATTATCTGAGAGCAAGCTGATGTAGTATAAAGATCTCTGAATTATGAAGTGGCGTTCCACTGTCATCTCTTCTACTAGCTAGCAGTGTGACCTTGGACAGGTCATTTTTGAATGTCATTCCTCAGCTCTCTGTGGCAACCTCAGGACGGTGTTTGAAGAATTGATCTCTTATGTTCTTTCCTTCCTTGAAACTCTTTTCAGGGATTTTATTAAATCATAATTCAGATAAGTCAGTATTTTATTTTTCACATGCTGAACAACAGTTTTTTAAATCATATTTAAAAGTTTTAACACAAATTGTTAGTGAATAGTTAAAATATTATCAAGATAACTTATTCTAGCATAGAATCCAATAGTAAACTAGCTAATACAACAAATGGTCACCTTGTACTGTGTAAAAGTTTAGAATTAAAACACTTGATTTCTTATGATCCAACTGTCAAACAACTTTCGTCTTTCATTTATTATATTTTGTGTTCATCTAATTGATTTGGAAATATACATGAATATCTATTCCCTTCACATACCATTCCACATCATTTCTATAAAATAATTATTTTCATTTTTAAATCTTCAGAAATATAAATGCAACAGGATGTTATGCATTATAAGTCCATTTTATTTCAGTCATTGCTAGATTTCTTTCTTCATATATTGCACGTTTAGACATTTAAGATACCTTAAAGAGATTATAGCCCAGTGGAAACCTAATTTTATGATTGTATGAATTATGAATACACGATTGGTTTTTCATGTGATTGCAGTGATTTCCAGCTGCCTTAAAATAATAATAATGAATGTCGCTGTCACTGAGATTGACTTCAATTCTTCAAAAATGTTCACATAAATATGACCTGAGCGGGGAATCCAGGAAAGTTAATACAAACTAAATCCAATTCTAATATTTATATTTTTGAAAGTCAGATTAAATACTATTTAGGATAGAAATAATTTTTGAAGTTTCATGTGTTTACCTTTTTTTTTAATGAAATCTTTAAGTTGTACATTAGCAGCCTGCACTGTGGTTGAAACTGGTTTGGGGAAATACAGAGGAGTCCAATCTTCATACTCTACGTGACACATAGAATATTCTTTGGAGATTCATTATTAAGAAAAGTCACTCTGGTGTTATCTACCCTCCCTGTTAGCAAAGGAAGGGGAGATCAAAAGAAATCATTTACACCTCACACTTAAGTGTGAGAATATGTATTTGTTTTGTGTTATGCCATGGGATAGGAAACCTGGTCTTATTCATAAAAAAGTTAAGATAAAAAGGGATTAAAATAAAATCTTAGTTTATGGAGGAAAAGAGTAAAATCTCTCTGGAGCCTATTTTAGAACTGACATTGTGCTAAAACAATTTGACTCGCAGTTTTCTCCTCCCTAAACATTTTCCACTTCTAAATTTCATAGCTTAGCTCCCAAACGTAGGAAACCACCACTCCGGGCATGATGCTAACATTTCTGTCAAACTTTCTGCCTCTTCAAAGACCGCCTCAAAATATAAAGACAGAGAGTCCACAGCGTCTTACCTAGACAACGAGAGCTGAAACGCCCAGGCATGACATTGTTCAACACTCAGGCTAGGAAAGAAGTCCGTCCCCGTGAGTTCCTCCAAAATATAAGTTCACATTTCGTGGTTGAGATCATGGCTCTATTCTAAGCAGTTTCACGCAGAGTGTGATTCTCACAAAAACACCCTCTGCAGCTGGAGGGAGCCTTGGCTAAAGCAGGAGTCTGTCGAGGCGTTCCTAGTGACTTCTGTCCACTCAATTCAGACTGATGTCTTGCGAAAGGGGCCTCCACAAGCAGGCCCAGATTGCCTGGGAAGCATTTCCTGCCTCTGAGGAGTGCATGTGAGAAAGAGTGCACGAAGCAGAGGGAGGGGGGCAGAGCAGAGCCCGCCTGGGCGATGTAGGAGTTCTGATTTTACACAGAACTGAAGTGAGTTTGTCAAAGCTCTTGAGGTGATTAGCTGGAGAGTCATAAAGTCGTAGAGCTTTCTCTATCCCACACTGCTGGTGAATTAAAAAAGAAAAGAAAAGAAAAGCAAGGAAAGAAAACAGTTTTCTCTCTCCTCTACAGCTTTCCCACTATATTAAATGTATATGCACAACTTCTTCAAAATACCTTTGCCGTTCTCCTTGCAAAAGATCTCTCATGAGAGCAAGATCAATTCAGAGTTTTAAAACTGTCATCCCCTAAATAGGAAAACTTTTTTTGTTGTTGCTGTTTTTACACTACTTACAATTTAAAATGCTGCCCCCCTACATCTTGTACCTGAGAGGATCTGTGAGTAAAATCCCAAGAAGCCGGTAAATAGAACATGGTCTTCCAATCTCTCCCATCCCAGGAATCCTTCAGAGAATTAAAGTAGTTCGTGTCATGGCACATGCAGCGTTACCTCCAGTCAGAATCCTCCAGTCACACAAACGCAGTGCGGGGAAAGCTGAAGACAGACTCCATCTTGATCCTATTACAGTCTTGCTGACATTAACCACTTGCAACTTCTTCCATCCAGCATGACAGAGTCCCTGAATCACATCTCCAAAGCAGCTCACGGTATCTGCCTCCTTTGTCCGACACAAATTTTGTGAACTATCATCTGTTTATCTTTTCTGCTTTCTTGTGCCTCCACTGAATGACTTCCTCCTAGCTGCTCCAGGCTGGGAACTTGGACTACCATTTGGTTTTGATTAAAACCAGACAGCCAACTCTGGAGAATTTAGGGAATAAGCTAATGGAAACTGCAAGTATGGCTTTAATTAGTGCATCAATTAATAATAGATGTTAGCTCGTCTTATAATAAGATGACACAAATATCAACACAGAGGAAGCTCAAGTACTTTCAGGAAAGAAGTTACACCAATTCTCATTCCTTTATGACCCAGAATTCTCCTTAGGGAAAGGGGAAGGGAAGAAGAGGGATGTGGCCTTGGGACATCCAGGTTGTGGGGAGGCCAGTGGAGCAGCTTTGTTGTTTATACCAGAGAAAGAGGAAACAGTATCTCTGAGTTTAATTATCTTGCTTGGGTGAAATTGCTCTGTAATGTCTCCCTTCTACTTTATTTACAATCAATGGATTCTCTTGCTATTTATGACTTAAGCATTTTTTTTCCTGTGACTGGTGATTAGATTAATCTGATTATTGGGTCTATGTGCAGCTTACAAATTCCTAGGGATTTCCCATAATGAGAGTTACAAGAACAATTCTAATTTCAATATGATAAATGAGTAACTTATAGAGAGCTACAAGAAATATTAAACGCTTTAGCCCTAAAATCCACTCTGTACGTCTCTGACATTGTAAGTAGTTTGCATTGTTCATTTTTTTTTTTTTTTCAGTTGGTTCTTTTTATAAAGACCTGACAGATACCTGGATATCACAATGGCCATCTTTTTAGTATCCCCAGAGAATACTGGGTAGGTGGTAACTCAAAGAAGTATGATGTGATAACTACCATTTCTTTTCTCATTGGATAACTAAAATCTCTCAAAATTAATGCTAAGCATGGACTACGAGAGAAATAGGAAACGGCAAGATTAACATATCACACGTGAATTTGAAGACGAGAAGCATTCAAACCCAGACAGGTGGGCAGAAGCAAGTTTTAAAAGTTTCTATCAAAACATTACTGACTAAAAAATGAACACTTAGATTCCTTTCATTTAAACTTCAACCATATGGCAAGAAGGAAGTCCATACTCTCCTAAATCATTTAAAGAGCTACTATCTTCATATTGATTGAAAATACTTCCACTGAAACCATGCCCATATAATCTTCCCAGTAATCTTTGCGTGTGCTCTTATTTTTATTTTAAAAATAAAGCACTAGAAGTTTGTGGAATTATTTTTCTCACAATCACATGATGGAAAGTGACCAGGTCCATACCAGAACTCAGATTTTCTAACTCTCGATTTTGTGTCTTTTCCCCCTCCCTCTGAGAGCTCGACTGCCTCTCTTGACTCACACTTAATTGCTGTGTGAAATTGGGAAGACTTTGTAAACTTTCTGAGTTTCAGATTCCCCTTTAAAAATAGGGACAACTCCACATAACTCACAGATTGGAACGCAGGACTAGCTTTATATACACATATATTTATAAATTTATATTTATTTCCTTCGGAAAACACTGGAGCAGAATGGAATGAGAATTGATGTAAGTTCTTTCCTAAAATAACTTGTTTATCTCTATCTCTGCTCCTAGTCCTCTGGTCTTCTAGTAGATAGTAGGCGCTCAATAAATATTAGCTCGCTACTAATTCTGCTTAGCTAGTTTCTCCTCATGAGTAGTATAATCGCTCCTCATATGATCTAGCCTTGTTCCTGTTTATATTGGCCTGAGGTAACAACAAAACCCTATTCACATGCATTTATAAATGCCTTTATAGATATCTAGACACTCTTAAATACTAATTTTCTCCTTAATGTTCTCGTCTCTAAACAAATAAGACTTCATGCTTTATTCTATTATTAGGATTACTCCCAAATCTTTAATCATTCTTATTTATTTTTCCACCTTCAGTTGCCTGACTCCAAACAAATCTCAGAACTTATATTCTCATAAGGGCTTTACCAAATATGAGTATGAAGATAAATGAGATAACTTCTTAATATTTAACATGGTGTCAGGCACGTAGAAGGGGTCCAAAGTATGTGTCCTCTTCTCCTTTCTGCATGTTAATCTAAATACATCACTTCCCTAAATGTTTGCTTCTTACTCTATGCTAGATAAACTAATAAAATATGGTATAGAGGCAGTTAGAAAGTTGAAAGTAGAGTATCAGGATAGGAGTCTGGCTCCAAAACTAACAACCCCGAAGACCCCATGCAAGTTACTTAAGCTGTGTAAGCCTCAGTTTTAGCCTCTGGATCTAAGGATTTTTCAAAATTAGAGATGATAGTCCATGTAGAGCCATTAGACATTATGGCTGGTGCAGTATTAATTTTTAACTAGAATTTTTTTTACTATTTAAATTATCACGCTTTCTCATCCTTACATTGCTCTTCTGTGATAATTAAAAAAAAATCTATCGATCTTTTGAACTCTGTGTTAAATG
This sequence comes from Halichoerus grypus, assembly GCF_964656455.1. Taxonomy (NCBI): domain Eukaryota; kingdom Metazoa; phylum Chordata; class Mammalia; order Carnivora; family Phocidae; genus Halichoerus; species Halichoerus grypus. The sequence goes on from NC_135714.1 coordinate 183,811,740, forward strand.
TATGCACTTGGAACAGTTTTATTGGTGGAGAAATTATATACTTTTTGTTTTTAATAAGAAAGGAAAATAGCAGAATAAGGCTTAGAAGTTATTGTGAAGAACAACTTTCTTCCCAGGTACTATGATGTAAATAATACACATCAGCTGTGACAGACTGGCCAATTCCCAGTCGTCTTCAGGAAATCTGTCCCTGGATTTCTTCTACAGGATGGCTTGAGGACTCTCATGCAGTCCAACAACCCCTCGGCTGTGCAAAGGGAGATTTATTCTGTGGAAAGAATGTTGTACTCTTTGTAATTGAGGAGCAGACATCATTAGTTCAGCACCCACATTTAACATTTGTGATATTGTGAGTGTAAGTAGGCTTTGATTCTTTCCATTTGTAGGAAGGAATAGCATCATTACAGTGATAAACTTGTAATTAATACACATATAGAGAGAATGGGTGTCTTTACAGCACTCCAGAAGGACCCACACGTGTACATTTAGTATAATAAATGTAGGAGCATTTGCCTATGAAAATTAATCCTCTAAACATCTGTATTTATTTGCCTGCAGCTTATTGGAGTTACCACATGTACGTCAAAGTAATAAAAATATATTTGACTGGATAAAATAAATATATTTGACAGGATTTCTAGTTAATTTTTAAAGTATTTTTTACATGTACTTTCTGCAGATAGGCTCATTTTGATACACATACAACTGCTTAGAAAAAAATACAATTTTGCAGTTTGCATATAATACTATGTACGTACATTATTAGTTTTTTTGAATCAACTTTGTCAAACTTCTGACACTCCACTTTCACTAAACACATAGTATTCATCCAAAAGTGTTTATTAAAGGAACACAATTAAGTTTGATGATCAACTAATAAAAGGATCAAAGTCATATAAATTCTCCAAAACTAACTGTACCTGTTTCTTGGGTTATTCTGTTCATTGCTTCCCTTTGTTGAAAATTATTACAACCCAAGAATAACTATAAAGTATCTTGATAAATTTCAAATAGCTTGGAAAACAATCTTAGCAAGTATTAAAAATTATAATTGGCACAAGCACAATAGTATATATGGTTTTGGAAACTGATAATTCTCCCTGCCTGTCCAGCAGGGCCAGGATGCTCTCAGAAACATGAAGATTCCAAGCCATGCCTGACTTGTTTTAGCCAGTAGAGGCTGAGGTTCTACGCCGCACAAAGAATTTGTTCTCTATGAAAACTTAATATCACCATGCAGTACATTTCAGTATTCTTGCTAAGCATTACGTTAACATTCTCCAAAATTCTCATTTCATGGCTAAAAATGTCCCTGTAACTTCAGTCTATTAAAGAAAAATGTTCCCTCGGGCGCCTGGGTGGCTCAGTTGGTTAAGCGACTGCCGTCGGCTCAGGTCATGATTCTGGAGTCCCGGGATCGAGTCCCACATCGGGCTCCCTGCTCAGCAGGGAGTCTGCTTCTCCCTCTGACCCTCCTCCCTCTCATGCTCTCTGTCTCTCATTCTCTCTCTCGCAAATAAATAACATCTTAAAAAAAAAAAAAAAAAAAGAAAAATGTTCCCTCTTCACCTTTGGCCTAGAGCTCACACTCTCTCTAGTTTCTCCCACAGTGCTCTCAAGTGAGGCCACACATTACCTCTTATATGCTCTGTTCACCTGGGAAAGAGGTGAAATTGCCTGTGTCCAGGTTCCTTCTCCTCAATAAAATATGAGCCAGTTAAATCTCTGTCCTTTGAGAGCCATTCGACCTCACCGTTTGTCCCATAGACTATTCTAGAGTACAGGCCACATTCTCAGCCCACCAGTGTGGGGAGGTGGGGAGGTCATGAAGTTGTTACAAGGGCTTGTGTCCTTGAAGGAGTATCTATTCCATTTCTATTAAAATATAAATATACTTTTTATGTTTTTCCCCTTAAAAGAGAACCATTTGAGAGCTTCAGTATACACAAAAAGGAAATATACTTAATGTCCATCCACACATTCTATATTTACTTGCATTTATTGTATTCATGGTACTGTTCTGTACTTGGGATACATCATTAAAAACAACCAAAACAATGAGCGCTGTGAATTGTGTAAGACTGTTGAATCACAGACCTGTACCTCTGAAACAAATAATACATTATATGTTAAAAAAAAAAAAGAAGCTAGTAGGAAGGGATAAATGAAGGGGGGGAATCGGTGGGGGAGATGAACCATGAGAGACGATGGACTCTGAAAAACAAACTGAGGGTTCTAGAGGGGAGAGGGGTGGGAGGATGGGTTGGCCTGGTGATGGGTATTAAAGAGGGCACGTTCTGCATGGAGCACTGGGTGTTATACGCAAACAATGAATCATGGAACACTACATCAAAAACTGATGATGTAATGTATGGTGATTAACATAACATAATAAAACAAAACAAAACAAAACAAAAACAACCAGACCAAAAAAAAATTAAAAAAAGAACTTTGCCCTCAAGGAGCTTAAATGGGAGGTAGGAGGTCGGTGATCAACAATAAACATAATAAATAAGTTAGGGAGAGCAGAAAATGTAGAGGGTGATAAAGAATATGGGGAGTGAGGGTTGAGGGATAATTGTGTTACAGAATTAAATAAGAGGTATCAGGGTAGGTCTCACCGAGGGACTTTTTTAGTAAAGATTTTTAAAAGATGAGGGAGATGCCTACACAGGTATCTGGGGGTCACAGAATTTCAGGCAGAGTAGACAGGTCCTAAGGAAGAGTGTGCCTTGCCATTTCCAAAAATAGCAAGGGGGATCAATGTGGCTGGAATGGAAGGAGAAAGCTAGAAGATGCACTCAAGGAGGTAAGGAGTTAGGTAGTTAGGTAGTGTCTTGTAACGACTTTGACTGACTGAAAAGTGGAGTCCTTGTCAGGTTTTGAGCAAAGGAGTGGTAAGGTCTGCTCTAGGTTTTAATATGGTTACTCTGGCTTCTGTATTAAGAATAGACTTTAAGGAACTGAGGGCCAAAGCAGGGAGGCAAGTTAGGAGGTCACTATGATAATCCAGGGGAGAGACACAGATGGTGGCTCAAATGGAGGTGAGAAAGGTCAGGTGTAACATTTTTCTTCAGTATTTAGTGCCAAGAGTGTTTCCTGAAGAATTAAATTTGCTACATGAGAAGAAAAGAAGGGATGGAAAAGCTTCTTGGGCAATTCAAGGGTGGGGTTGCCATCATCTGAATAAGAGAAGGCTAGTGGTAGAAAAATTTTCATCCTATCGAGTAGAATTGTAGTTTTAGACATATTACATCTGAGATGTCTATTAAACACTTCTAATAGAAACGTCAAGGAAGCCATTGGGTATATGAATTCTAGTTTGGAAGAGAGGTCTAGCTGGAAAAATAAATTCGCAAGCTTTGAACATATAGTTGGAATTTAAAGCAAAAAACTGAGATCCCTTAAGAGGGAATATAAATAAAGAAACAGGAGAAAGCACTAATTGATCATTGCCTTTAACAATGTAGAAGTCACCATTGATAATGACAGGAACGAGCTCAGGGAATCATATGGAGAAAAGCCTAATTAGCATGTTTTTTTAAAGATTATTTATTTATTTGAGAGAGAGAGAGAGAGCGAGAGAGCACAAAGGCATGAATGGGGGGAGGGGCAGAGGAAAAGGGACAAGCAGACTCCCCACTGAGCAGGGAGCCCAAGGGTGCAGGGCTCTATCCCAGGGTCCTGGGATCATGACCTGAGGCTTAACTGGCTGAGCCACCCAGGTGCTCCAATTAGCATGTTTTGAAAGAGAATTTGAGGAAAGGAATTGGAGATACAAGTAGAGTCAACGTTTTTGAAGTTTCCCTGCAGAGGGGAGCAAACAGATGGCAGGCTAATGGTGTGGGGCCATGAGAAGCTTCCATTAGGATGGGAAAATTAATAGGATGCTTGCGATTTTTTTTCCATCAGTATGCTATCTTCCCAAAGGGAGGGGAAAGATGATGATGCGAAGAGTGGAGAAATATTGGAGTGGACTTTTGAATAGGGGAGAGAACTTGGGATCTAAGTGCACAGAGACTGATTTTACAGGTGAGGGGGATACAGGTGAAATGTTAGTGACTATTCGATATGATTCAGTTAATCGTTCGGCACACCCCAACGAGCCACTATTATGGTTTTCATTGTTATATAATTTAAAATTAGTTTTTGTTGTTCTTAGTCACATAAAAATTATACCCATAAGAGATAGTTGCCTCATAGGTGGTAGCTGAACAAAAACCATGAAAACGTCACAACTATGCTTGTCTATGTGATTGTATAATCCCACCTCCTTCATTTCTCTGATGGAACCTGGTCCAAGCAGGTGTAGGAGGACGTTTCCCCCTGGCAACACCACATGCCAGCTCCAGCCCTGAAAGCCGTGAACAAACATCCTGCTTTTGTGTCTCACCTTCAGAGAGTGTATTTCTGCTGTTGTTTTCCAGGGCAGAGTCCTTTTGCTAATTTCTTCATTTCTATTTCTCAATTCATCTTTCAATTCTTCTAGATTTTTATTGCTTTTGGCATTTCTCATGTGTTTTTTTTCTTACCTTTATTGAGATATAATGGATACATAATAAACTCTGCATATTTAAAGTCTACAAATTGATTGGTTTTGACAAATGCACATGCTTGTGATACCATCACCACCATCGAAATAATGAACACATTGTATCCATCACAGTTTCCTTGTGCCTGTCTGTCATTTCTCCCTTTGCTCCTTTCTTCCCCTCCACCACCAACCAATAACTGATCTGCTTTCTGTCACTGCAGGGTAGTTTAAATTGTCTAGATATTTATTTACATGAAATGATATGCATGGATTTTCTTCTGGATTCCTCACTTGGCATAATTATTTGAGATCAATCCATGCTATTGCACATATCAATGGTCCGTTCCTTTTCATGGCTGAGTAGTATTTCACTGTAAGGATATATCAGTCACAGTTTATCCATTCACGGGCTAATGCACATTTGGGACAATATCATTGGAGCAAAGTTATTTGACTATTACAAATAAAACTGCTAGGAATATTCATGTGCAAGTCTTTGTATGCATGTATGCTTTCATTTCTTTGGATAAGTACCTAGGAATGAATGCTAGATTCATCTGATAGGCAGATTTTTAACTTTTTTAGGGACTGCCAAACTGTTTTCTAAAGTAGGTATTCCATTTTATATTTCCATCAGAAGTTTCTGAGAACTTTTGTTTTTCCACATGCACACTGACACTTGGTGTGATTCCTTTCTTTAATTTTAGCCATTCTTATAGAGGTATAGTTGTATCTCCTTAGCATTTTCCTAATGATTAATGGGGCTGAGTATCTTTTCCGATGCTTATTTATCATCAGTATATCTTCAGTGAAGTGTTTGTTCAAATATTTTGTCCATTAAAAAATTCGGTTTGTTGGTTTCCTTATTACTGGGTTGTGAGAGATCTCTGTATATTTTGCATTCAAGTCCTTTATCAGGTTAATTGAAAATATTTTCTCCCAATCTAGCTTGTCTTTGATTTTTAACAACGTCTTTTGGGGAGTAGAAGTTCTTAATTTTGATAAATGAAAAAGTTATCAGTTTTCTCCTTTTATGGATTGTGCTTCTGATCTCATGGTAAAGAAATTAGGTATCCTAAGAGCACAAAGATTTTCTTCTATATTTTATGCTATAAGTTTTATGATTTTAGATTTTACATTAAGTTCTTTGATACATTTAAAGTTAATTTCTTTATGCGGTGAGAGTATGGATCAAAGGGTTTTATTTTCCCTTTTTTAATATGGATATCCAATTATGCTAGCACCATTTGTGATAATCCTTTTCCAAAGAATTATCTTTGTCCCTTTAACAAGAATCAATTGACCAAAAAGTGTGGTTCTATTTCTAAATTCTGTCCCATTGATCTGTCTATCTCTTTCATAACACCTCATTGTATTGATTATTGTAGCTTTACAATAAGTTTAGAAATCAAGTATTGTAAATATTCCTACTTTGTTCTTTTTCAAAATTGTTTTGGATAATCTAGACCATTGCATTTCCACACAAATTTTAGAAGCAGCTTGTTCATTTCTACCAAAAAAAACAAAAACAAAAACAAAAACCTGTTAGGATCTTGATCAATTTGGTATTTAGATCAAATGAGAAAGAATTAACGTCTTCATAATATTGAATCTTCTGTTCCATGGATACGATGTATCTCCAATTTTATTTAGGTTTTTAATTCCTCTTGTCAGTGTTTTATACTTTTCTCTGTAATAGTCTTGCATATTTTTGTCAGATTCGATCTATAAGTATTTCATATTTTGATGCTACTGTAAATGATGTTTTTAAATATTGCCATTTCTAATTGTTTATTACTGTTATATAGAACACAACTTATTTTTGTACATTGACTAGTATCCTGCAAACTTGCAAAACTCACTTACTAGTTCTAGTAGCTTTCTGAAGATTGCTAGGATTCTCTGTATACATGGTTATGTTGATATGAATATAGTTTTGCTTGCTCTTTTCCAATCTGAATACTTTTTATTTCTTTTTGTTGTTGTTGTTGCTTTATTCCATGGGTTAGAATCTGCATTACAATGTTGAATAACATTGGTGCAGTGGACATTCCTGCCTTTTCTTGGATCTAAGGGAAAAAGCATTTGGTCTTTTACCATTAATTATGATATTAGCTGGACATTCCTGTCTCTTCTTGGATCTAAGGGAAAAAGCATTTGGTCTTTTACCATTAATTATGATATTAGCTGGACATTCCTGCCTTTTCTTGGATTTAAGGGAAAAAGCATTTAGTCTTTTACCCTTAATAATGAATTTTTTGTAGATGCCTTTATCAGATTAAGGAAGTTCCCTCTATTCCAGTGGTTCTCAACTGGAAGAAATTTTGTTCCCCAGGGATATTTGCAGATGTTTGGAAATATTTTTGGTCAAACTGGGGCAGTGTGGTGCTCCTGGCTGCAAAACATATTGCAATGCACAAGATATCTTCCCATACAACAAATAATTATCTGACTCAAAATGTCGACGATGTTGAGGTTGAGAAATCTTGACCTGCTCTATTTCTAGTTTGCTGGGAATATTTTTTCACTCAGGAAAGGATATTGGGATCCCCCCCAATTTTTTATGAATAAGATTTTTCTTTAAAGTGTGTATAAAGTTTTCCTTTTTTTAGTCTGTTAATAATGGCACATTTTACCGACTGATTTTCAAATGTTAAACAAATCCTGTATTCCCAGATACTTTGTCATGATGTATAATTATCTTGTATACGATATATATTTTATATGATGTATTATCTTTTATACATTATTGATTTGAATTTGCGAAATTTTTCTTAAGAATTTTTGCATCCTATGTTCCAAAGAAATAATGGTTTGTTGTCTTCTTGTTACCGTTGCTATTGACTTCTAATTTAATTCCATTATGGTTGGAAAACGTACTATGGATAATTTGAATTTTTGGAATTTATTGAAATTTCTTTTATGGCTAAACATAAAGCCCATTTTGGCAAATACCTTGGAAAAGAATGTATATTATTTTTTTCTTATAATGTTTTCATAGATGAAATATCTGATCAAGGTCCAGAGAATTGAAAAATGTTCACCACTATCTTCGAAAAGGAAGAAATAGCACCTATTCTATGTAAACTGGAGGCATATTTTTAGATAGCCCTTAGTTCCAATGGATTCCTACTGAGTAACCTAGTATCTACTGGAACAGAGGTCACTCTGCTCTCAGAATTTTTAAGTATTATCCAGTTAAAACTCTTCATACCATATATTTGAATATTAACTAGATATTAGTCAAATGTTTGACAATTAAATTCAGCCAATTTTTAAGCGTAAGTATACCAGCCATATGCCTACATGGGCATCCAATAATAATCATTATCTTGCTTATAAATTATCAGTCTTGATAGAAGTGGTATGTTAACCGTTAAAAATAAAGAACACAATTAGAACTGCCTTTTACTGAAACGACATAAACAATTCTTTCTTAAACTCTCAAAAATTTTTGATATTCTATTCAATAACCAATAGGATGTATATACATTTATATAGTATCACTTCTGTAACCTGGTCTTAATTATTTTCTTGGATAAAACAACACACAACAGTGTTGTTTTCTCATGAAAGTCAATGATGAGGTTTCCATTTAGTATGAAAAATGAAAACTTGAAAAAGTATATAAAATTAAAGCTTTTGTGAAATCACATTATCTCATTTAAGTTGGAGAAAAATATGCTGGGCAGAAGGTAGCAAAACCTTTGCCAAAATTCAAATGTTAGAAACACAGTTTGAAAGAGTTTTTAAACATGTGTCATAATAGGTCTCTTCTATCCTTATGTTGGAAGGTTGAATTTCACTACTAAAATAATCCTATTGTGGAATAAAATATAGCAGAGTTTCCTCTACTTATATTAGTTATTCGTGGGCCAAAGTAGAGTGTCGGTTATGGTTGCCAAGTTCCTATGTAGACAAATGAATCACAGGAACACAGTAGCTATTTTATTTGGGGCCTTGCTGAGCTTCAAGATTTTTAATGAGTTAAAATAATATTTTGGGTTTTGAGTAGAAAGTGTGAACTATCAAAAACACAGACATTTGACTTTAAAGTTTAGGACAAAAACAACTCCACCTGCAAAGTCATTCTGAGCAACAGACTCACTGAACTGGGAGATAGAATCCCCTGAGTGAGGGTCTCTCTGTTTCCCTTGGGCTCTGCATCAGCGAAACCAGTCTGATGGTCCTGAAACTCGTGAGAAAAGATCATGCTATTCCCAAAATTCGCAAGTAAGAAAAATCATTGTGGCTTATGTCTGAAATGCCACGAAGAGATGATTATTTGCTTCTCTTCTAGTTGGGAAGACAGTAATAATGATAACTATTGCTAAACACCAAGAAGATAGAAACCACAGATTGTGCAAGATATGTAAGCAAATGAAATAAGTGAATTAGAAGAAATATTTTTCTTCAAGTGGGCCAAGTAGTTTTGTTAGCATTAATCTAGTTTTTTCCCAAATGTTGATTAGAATAAAGATGCTCAATTAAACACAACAAATGTTTTTGAACACCTACAGCAAGATTCGGTATTGTGAAGGCTTTTGAAGAGAATTGTGACCATTTAAAGATAATTGCACCAATTACTTTATAATCTGATGTGTGTATAAATATGTAGACATGAATGGCACCCTATAATCATTTGGTATTGCTTTATTTTCCATTTTAAGTAAACGTCGCCTTAAAATTTCACTCCAGATCTTTGTTTTTCTAAGGCCTAACTCTAATGTCTGCTTTTCTGTAAATGCCTTCCCAGGTGATCATTTATACTTAGTTACTCTCTTTTCTGTTTTCTCTTAATGCTTTATTTATATCTCTATTCAGACATGCCTTTTGTCTGGGGACTATCCTAAGGGAGAATTGTGAGAGGAGTACCCTAAACTAGAGCTGAATACGCACATGTAGGAAAGCCATTCCCTGCAACAGGGAGAAGAATTTCAGGGCAAAAGAAGGCAAATAGATAAGAATAAAGGGAACATCTATCCTGCCAGAAAGATGAAACAACTAAATCCTGTAAATCAATGGGGATGTCACCGCCAGGGTCCTAGTTTTTCCTGTATTGTAAATATATGTTACTGGCCTGCATCCTAAGTTGAATCCCATCTGACTCTCTGACTGTGAGTACAAGGCCATGTCTTACTTCTAGTTCTATTCCTAATACTACACAGTTAAGAGCTAGGGGAAGAAAGGATGGAAGGCTATCAGGAAACCACAGTTGAGGATTAGTTTAATTAGATCCTTTTCTCCTGTCCGTACATTGGAAGGCACAGGAATTTTGATTAGTGTGGATGGTGGAAGAGGAGGGGTCGGGGGAGAAGCAGGGGTACAAGGGGCACATCTGTGCACAGAGGGCCTGAGCATTTGTTCTGTAAAGACACCTTGGGGACTGGAAGGAAACATCATGGCGTCTGAGGGACAGAAGGCAAAATTCAAAAGATGAGGGCTGTTTTGCATCTTTATTTGGACTTGACCAATGTCTTATTTTTCTTTTCTCATATCATGTTTATATGCTTTCTCTAAGTGCTTACCTACCAACTGCTGGTGTCATAAGGCTAATACATCCATTTCTTAAGAAAAATGGAATTATGAGATGATAGAGAAAGAAACTTGCCTACTGCTGAGTTTTAAAAATTCCTTGAAATGCAAACCACAAAGGAAATACCTAGTTGCTTCTCTAAGAGATGGTGGAAATTGGTAGGACAAGATACTCAGTTTCAGGTTTTTGCTTTCATTCTCTGAAGACATTTCTGTGTTTCTTGGCTGTGTGTGTGTGTGTGTGTGTGTGTGTGTTTCCAGAAACATGTAGCACATATTTCAGCCAGACCACATGTCTATGAGTCAATATTTCAGCCTGCATTTGTCTTAAACCGTGAAACTCTGGGTGTAACCTAACAGAGCCTGGCAGGTTGTCTGAGCACTTCTTTCACCACTTGACCCAAAATATAGTAAATCAGATGACATCTTGTTCCAATTTTACATTAGTACTCATATTTTAATAAGGAAAGGAAGAGTGTGTTCTATCAAGATTTTTGAATACAAACAAATCTAGTTTCAGATCCAACCTATTACAGAATGTAATGTTGGAATCACCAAATGTAGTTTGCTTTACAAAAAAAAAACAAAACAAAACTAGATATGTACATGTTTTGGCATTTGCTATGGACTAAATTGTGTCCCCACCCTTCCCAACCTCCAAATTCATATGTTAGAGTCCTGACCCCTAATGTGATGGTATTTGGAGATGGGGCCTTTTAGAGAGAATTAGGTTTAGAGGAGGCCACAAAGATGGAGCTCTTCATGGGTGTAATGATGGGATTGGTGCCCTTATGAGACAAGGAAGAGACACTGGGGCTCTCTCTCTGCCATGTGAGGACACAGACACACAGGGCATTATTTATACATCAGGAATAGGGTCCTAATCTGGGCCAAACCATCCAACACCTTGATCTTGGACTTCCCAGCCTCCAGAACTATGAAAAATAAAAGTCTGTTGATCAAGCCTTCCAGTCTACGGTATTTTGTTATAGCAACGCAAGAAGACTAACACAGCATTTTACAAGTTTGGGATGTTCATTTAGCTGCATTTAAGGTAAGACTTGATACTATAAACTCAATATCTAGTATTTTTATTATTATTGTTAGTAGTAGTGATGGTGGTGGTGATGGTAGTGGTAATATTAATAATAATGGTTGGACTTTAACGAATTATTACTTCTCTCTTGCTAAAAGCCCTGGGAGGAAGTCAGTTAAGATGTGGATGGAATTTTATCCTTTCTTCTAAATAAATACTGGTGCTATGTATAGTGAGCACAGGAAACATTCTCACCTCTGCTATCTCTAAGTTAAGATAAATCAAAACATTTTGCCTACTTAGTTTTAGAAAGACCTATCCTATATTACAAAGGGACAAAAACCACTATATATTTCTGGTACTTAAGAAAATCCATTTATGGAACTTCAATTAGCTTAGGTGACTGGTCCAGTCGCTCAGCTGGTTAATGACAAGGCTCTAACCTCCTCTCAGGTGAAGGAAAGCTCTTCTTGTCTCAGGGCAGACACTTGGCTCTAGCCTGTGATATTTTTCTCTAAAATCTTTTGCCTATGCTCTGAATTCATTAAGGCCCCCCAACTCATGCCCAAAGAGTCAAAATAAAATAAAATAAAATAAGAATTGGGGGCTTCTTGTAAAAGCCAAAAGAGGCTTCCTTTCCCTGCTTTCTCCTCGCACATCCCTCGAGGCAAGAAGCACTGAACTATCTACTTAATGGTATGGAATGGGGATAAGAAAATGAAAGGGAAAGAGAATACTGGCAAAAATGTTTTTTTGGAATACAACTTTGCCAAACTAAAAAATATTTTAAGGGTAACTCATCTCTCAGCGTCCCTCTTCATCTGTTTCTTTCCTTCTGTACTTACATACACTTCAACTTCTAAAATGAGGAAGCCATCATTCAATCCTGTCTCCACTTGGAACTGTCATCCCTGACTGTTTCTTGTTACTAAAACATTGGGAATCATAATGGATATGTATTGAGTGCTCATTAATTGTCAGGCCCTATTCTCAGGACTGTATGGAATTGCTATTTAAGCCCAACAACAATCCTAGGAACTAGGATCTATTAATATGCTCCTTGTGTAGATAAGGTAACTGAGGCTGAAGTTGTCAAAGTTCTCACATTGGAAAGTGTGTCAGACTCCAAGGCCCAAGCTCTTAACCACTGCCTTTCCATAAGTTTGTGTTCTCCTCACTATACTTTCTGACCCTGTTGAAACTCATCTCTCCAACTCTGAACTACCCATACTTGACCATTTACACAATTTTTTTCAATACTAATCTGAAATCTTTCAATTTTATAAAGTTATAAAGTTATATCCAAAGTTGTCTATGGCAGCATAATTCCATGTGAAATTTGGAAAGAACCTGTTGAATTCTTGTCAGATAAACTTGGAGTGTGCATTAGTTTCAACTAATGCTCTGCACCATTAATAATGCTTATTTTAGAATACTGACTACTCTAAACAGGAGGCAATAAAACCACCACAAAGTGAAAACAAAAACTCACAAAAATCTATCCATAGAGAGAAACACTGGAAAAATATATCAAAAATAGAGCAGTGATTCTTTTTGAGTAATAAAATTTTGCTTATATTTTTCTATGTTCTCTAATTTTTAGTAGTCTCTGCTTTCCATAGTTAGCACATAGAAAGGGAAGGACAAAATATATTTGAAATGCAGTAGAAATAGTATTTGTAAAGAGTTAACATTTAATCAGTTTCCTCATTTGTAAAATTTGTGGCGGGGGACTAGATATTAATTACAGTTCCCAAGTATCATACTGTAACTTTCATTTCCTTTAGCTTCTTAATCTTCCAAATAATCATAAAAGGTGGACAACATTAACCCACTCTTTGTGGACAAGGAAGTTGAATTTCTGAATACTTAAGAAACAAACAGTATGCAACGACGTGGATGGAACTGGAAGGTGTTATGCTGAGCGAAATAAGTCAATCAGAGAAAGACATGTATCATATGACCTCACTGATATGAGGAATTCTTAATCTCAGGAAACAAACTGAGGGTTGCTGGAGTGGTGGGGGCTGGGAGGGATGGGGTGGCTGGGTGATAGACATTGGGGAGGGTATGTGCTATGGTGAGCGCTGTGAATTGTGCAAGACTGTTGAATCACAGACCTGTACCCTGAAACAAATAATATATTATATGTTAAAAAGAAGAAGAAGAAGAAGATAGCAGGAAGGGAAAAATGAAGGGGGGGAAATTGGAGGGGGAGACGAACCATGAGAGATGATGGACTCTGAGAAACAAACTGAGGGTTCTAGAGGGGAAGGGGGGTGGGAGAATGGGTTATCCTGGTGATGGGTATTAAAGAGGGCACGTACTGAATGGAGCACTGGGTGTTATGCACAAACAATGAATCATGGAACACTACATCAAAAACTAATGATGTAGGGGCACCTGGGTGGCTCAGTCGTTAAGCGTCTGCCTTTGGCTCAGGTCATGATTCCAGGGTCCTGGGATCGAGCCCCGCATCGGGCTCCCTGCTTGGCGGGAAGCCTGCTTCTCCCTCTCCCACTCCCCATGCTTGTGTTCCCTCTCTCTCTGTGTCTCTCTCTGTCAAATAAATAAATAAAAAATCTTAAAAAAAAAAAAAAAACTAATGATGTAATGTATGGTGATTAACATAACATAATAAAAAAAAAGAATTAAAAAAAAAAGAAACAAACAGTAAGTAATGAGGACCAAGAACCAAAACCATGTATTTCCAAAGAGGATTTTTAAAATCCCCTCCATCACAAATATTTTGTATACTATGTTTCTATAGTTCTGATTATTTATGACTCCCTTTCTTAATGTCCTCCTTTTGAGTATTATCTCCAAATTCCTTCTAAGCTTTTTAGGTCTCGTTCAATTGACTCCCATTTATGCTAGCAGTCCCAGAATATATCACTTAATTCTCCAAAACCTTTCCTTAATGAGCCTAGTTAACTGTGTCTCTTCACCATTTTTGATGCACACAACGAAGATGTTAAGACCTTGTGTGTTTATGCCCCTGTTACTTCATTAATGATAAGGAACATATCTTCTCTTGATTGTGTTTTTCTCCTTTTTGCTTAAACACACGCACGTGCACAGGGGCGCACACAGACACACACACATACACCGCTCACCAACTGTAATTCAACAGAAGGCTCAGCACATTGTAACTTGGATTTTGCAGAGTACATCAACTTGGGGACACAGAACACACTGTTTTGGAAGTCTCTGGAAAGTGGCCTGTGTGTCCGGCAAACTCTTTGGCTCCCATAGGGCAAGTACCATTTTTTTCCTTTCCTATTTCAAATAAGGCTAAGGGGTGGCTTCCCTGTCCTACAGATCCTAAGGGGAAGTTAAGGTACTGATCTCCAGCACCACCACTGCGCCGGAATACACTTCCGGGGATATTTACCTGTCATTGCCACGGCCAGAGCCAGCCGTGGTCAGCCCCAAAACCACTGCCTTCTCTCTCAGTGGTAAAAACCTCAGGACTGATTCTTCCAGTATTTTGTTCCTTTAGTCTTCTACAGAGTTTCATTTTTATAAACTAGTTTTCTTTATTGCACTCCTTCATGAGTCTTTGGGGATTGTAATGGAGGAAAATCTGAGTGACCTTACACTGAACATCCTATCTGCCCCCCTGCAATGCTGCCCACCCTCCATCCCTGACCTGGTCCAGTGACTCCTACTCACGTAAGTTACAGGGGATGTCTTATTTCTTCATAATCATCCACTCAATTATTCAATACATATTTATTGAAAATTCATTAGGTGCTAGGCACGGACCAAGGTTTTGGTCACGGATCAATAACAAGACAAAGCCCCTTCCCCTTTGGAATTTATATTCTAAAGAGGAACACAGACATCGAGTAAGTAAGTACAGATGAATTGTAACAGCAGCTGCTATAAAGAAAAATAAGTTAGAGCGAGGGACTAGAGAGTGGTGTCTACGTGTGCCCGGTGTGTAGGTCTGTGCGTGTGCATATGTGTGCAGGAATGCCTGCCCGTGCACTAGTTTAGACAGGTCATCAGGAAGGAAGTCTATGTGAAAGCAGCCTTTGAACAAAAGCTTGGGGAGGGGGTTTCACAATAAGGGCGAAGGAAATAGAAATGCCACCAGATAAGAGTATCCGGATCTCCCTGAAACTCAGGGTGGACACATCGTGGGCACAGATTGAATCTCCTGCTATACACGATTTACTGGTTGATAAAGAAACAGAATAGACTTTCTCAAGAAAATGCTTATAAATGCAAATTCCAACATCTAAAAATTAGAGTATATGTCTAAACAATAATTTCCTTCATAAAGTCATCTCCAGGGACATGGAGATGTCATCTGAAACTATCAAAGTGGGATGTAGCAAGATTTAAATGAGGTAGTGGGTATGACTGCTCATAAAACAAACCAAAAATCTATACATTGTGATACAGGTCTTAGGGATGATTCTACAACACAGTATGCTATAGTTTGAAATATATTATTAGTAATGACAAAATGTCTATTGGTTTGTATGATTCTGCTTATCTGATCACTAGATTTTGAGAGCTCAGCATTCTATATAGTTCCTTCTTGGCCTTATAAAACCAGCTACACCTTTACTCGTGGATGGAGGTGCAGAATTGCATCACTGTGAACGAGACTTTGGGGGCCCCTAAAAACCAGGCCACTATGTCTGTGCAGAGGTGACAAGTGAGGCTGGCTCTCTTGTAGCTTACAAATCAGTTTTTGTGGAAAGGAGATTCATCTTACCACCAATGACACTAACAGCAAAGAATAAACCGTATCTCCCTCTTTATACACCAGTGATGTCCAACTAAATAAGTTGTAGATACTGACTGATGAAGAATGAGAGTCACATGACCTATACAACGTGCAGGCCAGGGGCATCACTGCACAAAGGCACATGGAGACAGGAGGTTCTCTTATGAGAGGGGACAGGTGAAACTGGAAGGACTGGGGAATTCTAAGGATTATAAGTTATAATCACAGAGCAGAATTACAGAGTTCAAGGCTTTGGTTTAATGTGCAGAGAGATAGGTAAAAGATGTGCATATTTTTAGGAGAGACTACAATGAAGGAGGAATAAAAGCCTTAAGAAACAAGGTTCTTGGGGCTACTTAGCTGGCACTTCTCACTAACTATGTAAAGCAGGAAGGCAGTGACGCGCACCCCCTATTTTACAAATGATCAGAGCGAGGCCCCGACAGATAAAATGCCTTGCACCCTGACAGGTAGTTAGTGAGTTACAAGGCAGGACTAACCCAGATTACGTTGCCTGTGGTCACAGCCTTCTTCCACAGTCCTGGGTGACCTCTGAATTTCAAAATCACAGGGCAGCTTTGCACAATGACCTATAGCCATAAGCCAATGGCAGCTTTTGGAGAAGGGATATTGCACCTCTATACGACATGATGAAATAAGTCACATATTTAGAGCATCTTCGATCTTATTAATCCTTTGTAACTCTGAAGTACTAGGCCATCTTCAAGTAAAAAATGATTTCCATGTACATAAGAATCAGTCCCAAAGTTACCCTATTTTTGGAAAACACATTATATTTGGGTATTATTCGATGTAAGGGAATTTTAAATCATTAGCATCTTTTTTTACAAAATAGTCAATATACTTTGACAAGATCTGTAAAAAAGTGGGAGTGACGCAATTAATAAGGTAGTATATTTCTGAGTCTTTAAGCTTCTATTTTAAGCACATTAAATCCTTAGTCAAAAATCATAAGGGCAAATACAAACCCACTAGCCTGCTGGACAGTAGCACAAACTCAAGCTAGAGGGTCTCACTTGTTTTTAGATCAGGAGAGCAGAATCACGGAAGAGAAACACTCTCTCTTTCCATGAACACATCAAGCATCCCTTTCTGTAGCTGTGTTCTGGTTCTGTCATTTATACCCTCCACGATAAACTGCGATCACGTGGTACACACAGGGTTGGCTAGTCATCCCAACACATAGCGTTGTAAAATAGTATGAATGGCACTGCTGAATCTCACGGACTGTTCTTCCATCCTCCTCTGGAACATAATGCCACACTGAGAATGTTGGAAACGCAAGCTGAGGATGGCATTCTGTTCCTCAATCAAAAATAGGACAAGCTGTTAATGCCGCATAACAACCTCAAGTCTTGAGTCAAGATTTTAGTGAAAAAGTGCACACAGGCTATGGGATTGAGGCACATTTAGACAAAGGATCAGCGCAGAGAGCTTCTACTGATGACCGCAGCAACAACAGGAAGAGTACGAACAATAATAGTAGTAACAGCTAACTCTTGGAAGGCCAGTGTGTTCCAGGCTCCGGCCTGGGCATATTACATCAATTACCTCATTTAAGTCTCATAAAGACTCTATGAAGTAATAATAAAAATATTAATATTATTTTAAGTATAATTTAAATAATTATTTAATATTATTAAATATTTAATTAATAAATATATATCTAATATCTAATATATTATATATTTATATTAAACAATAATATAAATAATTAAATATTTAATAATTAAGTAATTGATACTGAATATTCACTATGTGCCTAAAATTTTACAGGATTATCTCATTTAATCCTCATAAAACCCTCCAAGTTTCCCTGGGGGAATTGGTGTTTTGTTTTGTTTAATTGAGGTGTAATTGACATGTAACATTATATTAGTTTTAGGTTCACAACATAATGATTTGAAATTTGTATTGTGAAATGACTGGCAGAATAAGTCTAGTTCATATCTGTCACCACAGAGTTACAAAAACATTTTTTTTCTTGTGATGAGAACTTTCTGCATCTACTCACTTAGCAACCTTCAACTTTGCATACCATATTATTAACTGTAGTCCAAAATGCTGGCAAGTGGGAGCAGAGATATGGCTACTGAGCATTGCTGCTGTCTTCTCCCTCCAGGTGAAGTAGGGCACTTGCTGAGACTGAATGTGACTTAGGAGCCTGGAGGACCCAGGGGAAATGGGAAAACATCTATTTTGGACAGGCACTTTTTGAATGGTGATGTAAGCACCAAGTATAAAAGGATAGGAGCATATTAAGAATTAGGGTTTCCAGATCTGGGGAGACTCTCCTCTTTGCGGGTGGTGTCAGGAGCAGCACTGTGTCCTTGTTAGGGATTTTGAAGGCAGCGGGGATATGATACTAAAGTAAGTTGCAGCAGAGTACTCTTACACTGTGTGGCCATTTTGCTTTAGAAGTTTGTGTGCATCCTTGGCCAATGAAATGGGGAGCTCATTCCAGCACTGTCTACGTGTGGTGTATCAGTGGGTGTGACTTTGTCTTCAGTCAATCCTCCTCCTGAAACACCGCAGCAGGGTGAGATGAACACCCCGTTTTACAGATGGAGGACCAGAGACTTAGGGTCACTCGTAACATACCCAACATTCTTCAGGTAGTAAGTGGTGAAGACGGGTTTCAACCTCAGGATGGCTGACTCCAGCTCTTCACTTACTATCACCGTGCTATGTGTGAATAAAATACAGACTGGTTGAAGAAATAGTCCTCCCCTCTGCAGTCCGGGTATGTGGATAACAACGTTATCAATTAGATCTTTTTTCTTTCGCCTTCAAAAGATAATTTCATCTCATAAAATCTTTCCTGTTCTTACATTTGCTTCTCAGGCTTAAAATATATGGCCAATTCAACACTGTCTTTGTGTTTTGCATTTAGTCATTTACATTTGTTTTGTTCTTCATACATGTCTATCTTTAATTGTTGTAAAATAGTATTCTTTTGAATAACTTCACATCTTACTATCATATTTGGTCACAGTCATTATTTATATAGATTACTGGTAACATTTAATTCTGATTTTGTTCAGTAGAGCTCTTAATTGTATTTTGGTGAAAGCTCAGATGAGATCAGCAAGCTGAGAGCTACTTTAAGAAAAACAGGTTCATTGACCTCCCTCCAGTCTGCCCCGTGAGCCTTCTTAGGGGAGGTCAATGGGTAAGGTAGGGGTAGGGGAGCCTTCTTCCCCTACCCAGTGACTGATGCAGAATGCCCAGGAAATGCCTTTCAGTTTAAATATTGCAATCTCTGCAGGTCAGCCAGTGATAGATTTTATTCTTTGTTTTTGTTTCTTTCTGGAGATGAGGTATTGAAGAGTGTCAGGGTGGGGGTGGGGGTTCATTTTAAAATTTAAATATTGAAAAATTCCACAGAGTGCATGATTTCTAAATATTGGGGGGGGATGGGGTGATAGAGAAAAAATGATTTCAGGCAGTGCTGATTTAGAAAATTATTGTTATTTTCTTGACAAAAGCTAGGATAAACTTTAAAATATTTTCCAATGCAGTGGTAAAGAGAAGAAAGATCTTTTTATAACACTAGTCATTGGCATATTTTTAAAACTCTGCGGGAGACACCATTTACATATCCATGGTCCCAGGTAAGCATTTCACTACTATCTCAGTAAAGGATTGCTATGATTAAAAATAGGTTTAAACTTAAACTTACTGTTCATACATTCCACTCCACAGTAAAATTTCAATTCTTATAAGCAAACGGCTTTTGTGGTCTTTATGAAATCCCAAGTTTAATGAACCTCTCTAGATATGATTAAAGAGAGGTGATTGAAGTTTGTTACTAAACAGAAAATCCCACTCAACATTCCAATTCTTGAACTGAATAAACCAGATAAGCACCATCCCTCACAAAATGGTGTCTGGACAAATCGTAGGCTTTGGACATGTCATGTGTTTCCTCTGCAAGTATTGATCAAAAAGCACGCATTCAGGTCAATCAATTCCTGTTATTGCCAAAATGCTTGTAGGCTTGAAGTATTATACTAATTATCCTGGAGGATAGCAATGAGGCTAAGACAAGATAAGCAACCTGAACCAGTTAGTCAATGATGCCTTGGACATGCCAATCACTCATCTGGGGATTTGTTCAAATAGCAATCTAAAGACATGGTTTTGAATGTCAGGATAGACACTGATCACAGATGAAAACCAGGATAGGATTTCAGAGAGTCCTCTCGGGACTAGCCAATACCGTGCTATTGGTTTTTATATAATAAAATACAGGAGATTAACTATTTAGAACCATCCCAGTCCTCTGATATTCCACATTACTGTGCTATCAAATGAACAATTTAACACGTTAATTCTTCTTTATTGTTATTATTAGCTTGGTTGAGTTATAATTTGCACACAATTAAAGTCACCAATTTCAGGTATATAATTTAATGAGTTTTGATAAATATATAAATTCTTATAATGATCACCACAACATGCTAGAGAATGTCTTATTCATACCAGAAAGTTCCCTTGGTAAACAGTAATTCTTTCTCTCAGTCCCTGGATCTAGCAGTTATTGGTCTTCTTTCTGTCAGAAAGAGTTTCACTTTTTCTAGAATTTCATATAAATGAAATTATACATTATATTTTCTTTTGGATCTGATTTCTCTCTTTCAGGATAATGTTTTGACAGTCATCTAGATTGTTGTGCATGGAAATAATATCACACTATATACCACAATTTATCTATTTACAAGTTGATAGACATTTGGATTGTTTCCAGTTTTTAGTTATAACAAATAAAGCTAATACAAACATTATACACAAGTCTTTGGGTAAAAATATGTTTTCTTTCTCTTAGATAGCTTCCCTGGATCATATAATAAGTGTGTATTTAATTATATCAAAAAACTGCCAAACTATTCTTCAATGTGGCTGAACTATTTTGCTTATACAACAATCTCTGAGATTGTTGCTCTGTATTCTGAAAGCTTTTAGTATGGTCAGACTTATACATTTTAGTCATCCTAATTGGTGTGTAGGGATATCTAGTTTTGATTTTAATTTTCATATTTCTAAAGGTATTAAGAATATTTTCATGTACATATCTGACATGGATATTCTTTGGAAAAGTGTATATTGTACATTCAAATACTATATATTCAAATCTTTTGCCGATTTTTTACTTGGGTTTTGTGTTTTCTTATTACTGAGTTGTAAATATCTAATATATTCTGAATACAAACCCTTTATCAGCATATATTTTATCAGTATTTTCTCCCAGCTTGTGTCTTTCCTTTTATTTCTCGGATGTCTTTTGATGGGGCAAATGTTTTTAAATATGATGAAGTTCTTTTTTTTTCTTTTCTGTTTTGAGATTTTTCTCTTATCTAATTAATATTTAAGATCACAAAACTTTTTCATTTGTTTCCTTTTAGAAGTTTTATAGCTTTAGCTCTTATATTTAAGTCTATAATCTATTTAGAGGTAATTATTGTATATTGTGTGAGCTAAGGGCTAAGATCAATCTCTCTATGTATCTATATCGCATATGGATATATAGTTTTTTTAGTAACAAAGGATTGTTGAAAGAATCCTTTAACTACTGAATTGACTTTGCACTTTTGTTGACATTAAGTTGACCATATATGTGTGAGTCTCTTTCTGAACTTTGTAGTCTGGTCCATTGGTCTATAACTCTGCCTTCTCAACAATACTATACTGTCTTTACTATAGTAACTTTGTAAGTCTTCTTTTTCCTCCAAAACTTGTTTTGGCTATTCTAGGTCCCTTGAATTTTCATGTTAATTTTAGAAGCAGTTTATGAATTTCTTTAAAAGAAAGTCTTCTGAAATTGTGATTTGTAGATCAATTTGAGGAAAATACAACTCTATACACTTGATTGCTCAATCAATAAACTTGGGATGTCTTTAGATTTATTTAGGTCTTTTAAACATTCAGCAATGTTTTATAGTTTTCAAGTTACAAGTCTTGCATTTTTTTGGTTAAACTTATCCATAAGTACTCATATATATATATATTTTAAAGATCTTATTTATTTATTTGTCAGAGAGAGAGAGAGAGAGCAAGCACAAGCAGGGGGAGGGGCAGAGGGAGAGGGAGAAGCAGGATCCCTGCTGAGCAAGATGCCCAATGCAGGACTTGCTGGGATCATGACCTGAGCCGAAGGCAGATGCTTAACCGACCGAGCCACCCAGGCATCCCCGTATTTGTATTTTTGATGCTTTTCTTTATAGTTTCAATTGGTTGTTGCTAACATATAAAAACACAACTGATTTTTGTATATTAATATGAGACATGATTAAATCAGTTACTAATTCTAATAGCTTTTTTGTAGATTTCTTAGAATTTTCTATCAATGATAGTTTTACTCTACATATATTTGTCAAATTTTCTGCATTTATCATAATTCTTATATAGTTTTTCTTCTTTTTGCTGCTAATATAAATTACATGGATTGATTTTCTAATCACAAACTAACTTTACATATGGATAAACTCTACTTGGCAATAATGTTTTAAATTAAAGAAGAAGCAGTAATATTGCTTGTTCTAATAATTACTATGTCTTGCATATGACTGGTATTTAGTGAACATTTATTTTTAAATACAGTTAATTAAAAAATAAATGCAAAGCAGGGAAAACACTTTTGAAAGATTAGACTTGTAGAAAATATAACTTTGTAATCTTTCCTAAAGTAGTACCTTGTAGAATTATGATATTTTGTTTTATAAACTTCCTTAACTTCAGAAATAGATAACTTGGATCAAACAACCAACACAGTAATCAATATCATCAACAGATAGATAATCTTAGAGTGGCAAATATAATTATTTTGTTATTTTATATCATTTGCAGCCCATGTATAGTAGATACCTAAATTGTATATATGCATATACATTAATCAATTTCACTCTTTTCTATCATTGTCTCTATCACTCTTTCACACACATGAACACATATACACACACATATGTGCAAATAGGAAGTGCCTTAATACATTGGTCATTTAACTGACAAATGCAACAGTTTGCAACCCAAAGATACTATTAAGGCTTGGAGCAGCCAAACTGAAAAAAATTTTATCAGTAATTTTTCTTATGTATTTCCTCATGGTCTTAATGATTATGGTAGGGGCGTCTTGGTGGCTCAGTCTGTTAAGTGTCTGATTCTTGACTTCGGCTCAGGTCATGATCTCAGGGTCCTGAGATCGAGCCCCGGGGCAGGCTACGCACTCAGCAAGGAGTCTGCTTGAGATTCTCTCTCTCCCTCTCACTCTGCCCTTCCCCCCAACTGTGCATTCTTTTTCAATAAATAAATCTTTTTTAAAAAAATAAAAAAAAAAACAATTGGCATATGGTATATATAATTGCTCGGAGCAAATTTGATTTTGTGGCTTATCTCTACATAGTAGATTAAACACAGTACTTTAGCATGAGAAAATGAAACTTGCAATAGGTGCAGAGATGGGAGGATCTGAGAACCAACAGCATAAAGGGAGAGATTACAGAAAGCGGACAAAAGAACTGAAAAGTGTAGCAGCTGGGCCAGCTCAGTGATTGCATACTATTGTGCATGATTCATGCCCCTGAGAATAATCACCGAATTTTAGCACAGTCTAAGAGCCTATGTTCAAGATGATGAAATGGAGTCATTAAGAGTAAGTTAAGTCTAATCAGACTATTCTGTTTAACAAGGCATGGAAGTGTACAATTCATTTAAAAAAGCTGTCCATTAAAACAGTTAGAAGTATTTTGGCACCTTTTGGAGTAAGCTTTATTTCTTTTGGGAAATCTACTTGGACAATATGCTTCACCGTCTCTTTGTTCAGGAATGCTGCCTAAACGAGGAATGTGATGTGTCCACAAGCAGAGCAGTCACCACATAAGGGCCACACGGTCAGCACACTGCCGACTTCAGGGGATGCTATTCACATAGATTTACGGTTTAGCAGCACTCCCCTTGGAACTGTGCAGGACTGAGGTCCTGTCCACAGGGGCTGGGATTTAAAGTTGCTGTTGTATTCACTGTTGGATCTCCTGTGCTAGGACAGCATGGGGCACATAGTAGGCGCTTAGTAACTTTTTTATTAACTATGAATGTAAGCATATGGAACCACATTCAAGTTGCAACATTTAGAAACAAAATGTTTGAGTTCTCAGAACTAATATTTCATTAAGTGCCCATTTATAATATGATCAAAATTTTCCAGATATCCTCTTTATATCAGACCATTTGACTAAAAGGTAATAGGGAAGTGTCTATAAAGGAAAGAACTGGGAAAGCTTCAACTTTATGAATGCCATAGAGGAGAGCTTCGAGTTTGTTCTAAGCTGCCTTTGCTTGCCAGTTCTTTCTTTCTTGGCCAAAAGTGGGGGCCAGAGTGGCTTCCTGCATTCTCAGGATTTGATCTTGGTACCTGGTATGGACAAAGTTTATCGTTCTTATTCTCTGCTCTTAAAACCTCAGTCTATTGTAAATGGATTTTGTGGTAGTGTTGGATTCTGTCTATTTAATACACTTTGTCAGTTCTAGTTTTATACCATATATAGAAAGCATTTAGCCACATGATGATACTAATGATGACAAGGCATTGAATTTGGAATCTGCAGATTAAAATTCTACATCTGGCTGAACCATTTATACTAAGATAAATGATATCACATTTGAAAAAAGAAAGACTATTTGCTTGCTAACTTTTGTTATGTGGGTAAAAGTAACTTTAGAATTATTATGCTATCATGGATAGCAAATAAGCAATTTGGACTCCAGTGTTTCCATACTTTATGATGAATAAAATGCTATGAACCCTATTTAACATATTAAAAATTAACCATTTTCACAACTTTATTAATTTTTTAAAGGCACATTGGGACACCAGCCAAGCACAATAGTTCGTACACAGTCATTAGACATGTACATTGGCTTCGAAGATATGTTGAAGAGAATAGGGGAAGGGATTAAGAAAACAATTTTTTTATGGTATCTTGGAGTTCTTATCTTTTATAAAGTCAAAAATAGTTTTGAAAATACTGTAAAGGATGTGCTATTTATAGGCCCATGGTCAGCTTGTCAGATGTAATGGTTTTCTCATATTGGTCATTAATCTTTGTTTCAGCAATAATTGCAGACCACCATAAATTCTAAATACCCATGGAATTTCATGGTCTGAAATTATTCTGCAATTTAATGCTCTAGCATTAAAAATAGACCAAGAATTCAAGAATTTGTTTTCTTTTAATCAGTTGCAATGTAAAATGTTTATGAATCTCAATCTTGAAAAACTATTTTAATATGATGAAGTATTTTGGAACACTTTAAAAAGCCATAACAGGATTAAATTACATCCTTTATATTGGAATCAACAGAGGAACTTTTTTAAAAGCCATATTTAGCTGCAGAGTTTTACAAGATTATGCTTAAGGTGCAACTTGAAATCACCTTCCAGATGTCTCATTTATAGAATATGACTGGTTCATCCGTGAATCACCAACATGTCATTCTGCTTCCACATTGAAGTTTCATGCAAACTAAGGAAAAACCAAAGCTCTCTGTTCTCTTGGGTCTTTTGTTGTAGGATCCACACAGTCTGCAGTGCCTTTTGATAATGAAAGCCAGCATTAGAAGATAGGCTATGCTTCCAATGGGGTCGACATCTTAGTAATTGGCCCTAATCACTTTGGAATATTATATCCCAGGTTTAGGCTTTTTTCCATCTTCCATATTTTATTCATCAATCATGGTTTCTGTCATAACTTGGCAAGAGTCTCTGGAATGCTGTATATTGTTAAAACAGCCCTCCATTTCCTGAAATAGACACTCTATGTATCCTAGAGTGAAGAAGTCTTTGGAGAAGGCCTTTCTTCTTGAATTAAGTTGTAGAGAAGAAACATACTCTTGGCTTAATAATGATCATATGTTAAATATCTATGACATGTAATTTCTTAAGATCCTTTGATGAATCAACTACTTTTATTGCATATGACTGTTCCACTTAAAAAATGAGGAAAATCTTACATTATCTGATAGAAAGTTGATGATATAATAATAGAAGTATTACCTTGTATCAAAATTAGCTTAGTTGGGAAATAATAGTATTTTTAATTCAGAACCCACGATAAACAACTGAACAGATTTTTTTATAACCCCTCGGAGATTCTTATTATTGATCAAATATTGATCTTTCCATGGCTTTACAAATAGAACTCAAAGCCCTCAGCACTATATGAAACTGTCTTCATATAGACTTGGGTAAGAGGAGCTCTCTTGTTATGGGCTCAAAACTCAAAAGGCTACTCATAGCACAAGTCACATTTATTAAATGTAACAAAGAAGAAAATGGATACTTCCGTCAGTGACATAACATAATCTGTAACTGTAAATATCACTCTCTTGACTAATACTCTTCAGGCACCAAGGAAATACTTCTTTCCATCTGTTATTCTCTGTCCTCCAAAGAAAGGTGGTTACATCCTATTGCTCTCAATGTCATGAAGGTTTATGGGTTTGATCAATCTAGGGCAGCAGAGACAGACATGGCTTATGGATTAAGAAGGCATATTTGTTAAGGTTGGGAAATACAACATACTTTATCTAAGTATTTGCTAGCTTGACTTATAATTTTTAAATGTTTAGCCTATATTTGTGCCCTTGCCTCAATCCCTACCTTCATATATCTGACTCCTCTACTCTCACTAATCTCTGTTCCCAGCACCTATCTCCATAGACACTTTAGCCATCTTGAAATACTCGCCATTTCCTAGGCCACCCTTATATCTCATTCGTTTTCGCTGGTTGCTTCCTTTCTTGGAATATCTCTCCTTTTTCTTCCAAATGAAATTTTGTCATATTTAAGATTCTATTCAAGTATTATTACTTCTTTAAAATTTTCTCAAGCACCCCACACTTCAACATAGATTGATGAAAAATAACACTTAAAATATGAAATGCTAATATTAAGTCCCAGAACACTGACTGCTAAAAATTAAGTGCTAATATATATATATTGACATAGTACCTAGGACATCGTAAGAGTTAAAAATGTTTGCTGTTGTTATTAGTTCATGTTGAGCTTAACTGTCCTCCCCACCACACATACGCACACCAGATCAGCTAACTCTATTATATGTTTCCAGAGCATTCTGTACTCCCATATTGGCTATTTTTAACACTCACACAACTTGACTAATATTTGTCTTTCTGGGTCTATCTCATTCATTCTTGTAAGCCAAACATCCAGTATTAAACTGATTTAATGAATTAGTTTTGAGAGGGAAAATAAGAGGGAAATTTGGAGAGATGTGTGAGGGTCTGGAATACAGAAGTAAGTATGATGATGATGGAGCACATTAAGGAATTTTTAAAAGAAATTTAAAAAGATATAAGAAATATAAAATAAATATTTAGAAAAGTAAAAGAAGGGATATTTAGACATTTACTTAGATGTCCCAAAGGATTATTCATCTGAAAATGGTAGAGAATTACTAAATTAATGAGTTCACCCCCATCCTTTTACTCCAGTTCCATTAGAGATATTCAACTGCCTTATAACAACTGCTAAGATATTTTTCTTCAAAGTTAATATGCCTCGTTTATATCTTTTTCAAGAAAAATAGTCTCAGTTAAACCTGAGGTAATTCTTTTTAGTGTAATCACCTGGCATATCATTGGTGTTTAAATAATGTCAAATATTTGCCTTATGCACAATAATATAATTATAAAAAATGCATAAATTTTATCACTTTTTGGAAAAAGAAGTTTGATATAAAAATTGTAGTGGATGTATAGGAAACTATTCTTACTCTGATCAGCTTTTATATGGATTAGCAATACTATGGCTTTAGTTGATAACATATCTTAAGAAGACACCACTTCTTGATAGCATAGAAATATGGTATATTTCTTTTTTTAATTAAAATTTTTTTTGAAATATGGTACATTTCTATGACAAAATATCGGTAAACAGCAAGATTGGTGGGAACAAACACAATCTAGTTTCTTTGGACTGGTATTATTGTTGATTAATTTTTTAGCTGAGTCATAGGGAGCATCTCCCATGTTTTTGACAACAGAATTTATTTTTTCAGAAAATACTTTTTTTGCGTCCCAGAAAAATATTGGAATGTATTGAGTGAAATTACAATTATGATTATTATTTCAGTAAAAGAACTCTTCTCTCCTTTATATCTTATTTCCCTGATTTATAAAATGTAAGAAGTCTTTTATTTTTTGAACTTTTCCCTTTCCTTTAAATTGAGTTATAATTGACCAACTTATATTAAAAATCAAGAAATAAGTCTCCACTTATAAAAAAAAGACTGATTTTCTTACTCTAGGGCTGATAAAAATTAGCAGTAAAAACACAGCAAAGAAATAAACATCTTAAGTAGAAATTAAGTCAAATCTTCTAAAGTCTGTTATGTTCAATAATCAGTCTTAGTGGGATTTTAAGTCTATGAATATTAGGAGAAAACACTGAAGGTCAGGTAACATAATTGTATTACAGGAAAGTTAATAGCTTTTTCAAAAGTCTTTTCTTTAGGAGCTCATTATCCTGCACAAAATTACAAACTGTATTAGAAAGTACTTCCATCTGAGTTGAAAATTCTTCAAAACATACTACAAAGAACTAGGTAAGGAAGCAAATTTAACTGCTTTAACCCTATAATTACATTTCAATTATCTGTGTTTCCACATATCCATGAAGTATCCCAGTGAAATCACACAGAATCATTGCTGTGTACTTAACACACATAGTTCACGTATGTGACACAGTAGAAAAAAGGTTGATATATTAAACAGCAGAGGGATTAAATTTTTAAACTATGTTAAAAAGGATGTGGTAGAGAAAACATCTGGAAAAGAACAGGTTGACTGAAATAGGCCTGCATGGTTTCAGGAATGGAAGGTCATATTAAACTAATCTCCAAAAGAACTCTGAGAGTATTACTGCCAAGATAGACAAAGGCAATTCAGGGATGTAATACATTCAGATTTTCAAGGATCACGGGAAAATACTGAAGCTTAAAGTCAGTCTAGAAATACATTATACTTTATTTTTTTCCTTTCCATTGTTTTCAAAGATGACTATCTGGCATGTTTTTAAAATACATATGGATAGGCAGAAACAGCTATATTCATGAAAGAAATATTTATTGTGCTTACCAGGTGCCAGGCAGGTACTGATATGAGAGAAACAAGTGATGTATCTTCATCCCTGAGATTCCAGAATCTGATCTGGGAACCAGACAACTACCCTGACTATACAATAGAGAAACGCTAACCAAGACTGAGGTTTTGCATGATCTGCTTGAGATGTTTAAGGATAATTTGAATTTTAATATTAAGGATGAGGATAATCCTCATTCCTGTCCAATGGTGAAAAAATAAATATATGGAGGCGTATGGTTTTCTGCAGAAGCACTTTGTAGAAAGAGAAAAGAAATGAAATAACAGAATCTTAAAGCAAAATATTACGTACATTCTTTTAGTTATTTCTAAAGCAGCTTTAGCTGTCTTAAAATTAGCTTAAATCCTATTGAATAGATGAGTCATTTAATCAGATTGCTAACTACAGTTATGACTTGAATCTAGCTGCATGTTTCATGTCTAATCATGGAACTATACAGCCATAAAGAAGAGTGCAATCTTGCCATTTGCAACAACATGGATGGATCTAGAGGGTATAATGCTAAATGAAATAAGTCAGTCAGAAAAAGACAAATACCATATGATTTTACTAATATGTGGAATTTGAGAAACAAAACAAATGAACAAAGAAAAAGAGAGACAAACAAAAAAAACCGGACTCTTAAATATAGAGAACAAATTGGTGGTTGCCAGAGGGGAGGTTGGGAGGGGGCGAGCAGGTAAAGTAGGTAAAGTGGATTAAGAGTACACTTATCATTATGAGCTTCAAGGAATGTATAGAATTGTTGAATCATTATATTAACACCTGAGACTAATATAATAACACTGTATGTTAATTATACTTTAATTAAAAAAGTAAATATATATTTTTTTAAATAATGGAAATACACAGCTAGAAAGAATCACAGAAAATTCTGGTTCAGAGATCCTTTAAATCTTTTCTTTAATTAAAAAAAACCCATATTTTTATGGTGAAATAGTCTAGAAATCAATGGACTAAATGAAGATAAACAGGTTTTTCTCCTGCAAGAATTCTCAATGAATTTACTCTACCACTGTGCGTTGTATTTTCTGCAAAAACAGCACAGCTTATAGCATTTCCCAAACTTCTTTGATTAAGAACATTCATGGGGAGTGTTAATTTGAAAACTCTTTGGAAAATATTGCCTTAGCCCAACTCACTTACTTTGCAAAGACAGAATTAAGATTCAGTGAACTAAGTGATTTATACAGTGGGTTATAGTGAGCCAAGACTAAGAACTGAGCTTTTGAAGATTTATTTATTTATTTTAGAGAGAGAGAGAAAGAGAAAGAGTGAGCATGAGTGGGAGGGCAGAGGGAGAGGGAGAGAGAATCTCAAGCAGACTCCGTGCTGAGTGGAGAGCTCTATGTGGGGCTCAGTCTCATGACCCTGAGATCAGGACCTGAGCTGAAACCAAAAGTTGGATGCTTAACCAACTGCACCACCCAGGCACCCCAGAACTGAGCTTTTAGATATTTACTTTAGCACTCATTCTTTCAAACGATGGTCTTCAATTTGCACACACATATCTCTGGGAGCACAGAAAGATTTTCCAGACATATCCAGGCATAGAGAGTTTTAAGGGAATCTGGCTTCATATTTATTTCTTAAAATTGATTTGCCTACAAACAAGTCTGGGGGTTGATCATGGGGGCAGCATTACTCTCTCCTTTCCTTCATCCCCTTCTAGGGTACATTGGAGGAGAGATTTCCATTTAAGGATAAGCAGCATGTTTTTAAGGAATTTAGCTGGCTGTCATTGCCTATCCACAGAACTAGGAATAGGAATAGCAAACTAAAATCTTGTTATTTCAGCTTACACGATATTGGTCTCATTAATGCAATAGCTATCAATGCCCACAGAACCTTAACATATTAAATTTCGATAGTAGTAGTTACTAATGTGCCACTGATTATTAATGATCCATGAAGTAACCTTTATAAATCATTATATTGCAAATTATGGACCAGCAGCTTTTATATATGTATACGCCACCTTTCTTTCTATTATTTTGGTTTTTTTTTTTAAGATTTTATTTATTTGCGAGAGAGAGAATGAGAGACAGAGAGCATGAGAGGGAGGAGGGTCAGAGGGAGAAGCAGACTCCCTGCTGAGCAGGGAGCCCGATGTGGGACTCGATCCTGGGACTCCAGGATCATGACCTGAGCCGAAGGCAGTCGCTTAACCAACTGAGCCACCCAGGCGCCCCTCTTTCTATTATTTTGGATGAAGTATCTGTGCATCTCTCGAAGGCCCTTCCATTCATGTACTAAATCCCTTTCTCTCTCACCTGCTGTACATAGAACATCACTTCTGCCTTTCTCTTCCTGTCTCTGCATCTACATATTTTCCCATTTGATTGGATTTCACATCAGTACGCTCACATACTATTTTTCTCTCATATTAAAAACAATCCTCTTTCGAGTTCACTTGCACCTCCAGCTATTTCTCATTTTTTTGTTCCCTTTCATAGCAAAGCATTTCAAGAGTTACCTACACACATTGTCTCTATTTTCTCTCTTCTATTCTCTATAAACCTAGTTCCCATGAATCTTTGATCCCCCCAACTCAAAGCTATTTTTGTCAAGGTCACCAAAGTCCTCCACATTAATAAGTCTAATGGTTAATTCTCAGCCTTTATCTTACTTAAGGATATTTGATACAGTTGATGACTTCCTTCTGTTTGAAATACTTTTATCCATGGGCTTCCAGAACACTACATTCTCCTGGTTTTCTTTGTATCTCCCTTGCTACTCCTTCTCAGTGTTCTTTGCTGGATCCCCCTCACACTCCTATCCTCGATATTAGAGTCCACAAGGCTTGCTTGTTTATCTTCTCATCTATAAACACTCTTCTTGTGATCTCACCCAGCTCCATAGCTTTAAAAACTATCTATACACACATGGCTTTCAAAATTCTATATCGCCATCCAGCTTCTTCATCTTGGTTTCCATACTTATAACCTGGAATATCTACTTGAAATCTCCACATAGGTGTCCAAAGGCATCTCAGAGTTAAAATTTCCAAACATTGTTCTTCCAGTCTTTTAGTCTTTTCTATTTACATTACTGACAACTCAATCCTTCCAATTTCTCCTCATTGACTCTCCTCTTCCTCACACCCCATGCCCAGTGCCACTGAGAAATCTTTTAAGCTCAAATTTCAAAATGTCTCAAAACTATAACCATTTCCTACCACTCCCACTGCTACCATTCTGGTTCAAGAAGCTATGATATCTTGCTTGGACTTTGCTGCTTCTATCTTTGTACTCCAACACCATAACACTTCCCCATTCCTCCTCTAAAATCTGTCACAGCAGGCAGGGATATCTTGTTAAAATGTCTGCTTAAAATATTCTAATGACTATTTATCTCTCACTCACAGAAAATACCAAAGAGTTTACAATAGCTGACAAAGCCCCACACAATAAGGTTTTCAATTCATGCTCCACTATTAACCTCCAAGTCCATGAATCTGCTCTAGCCAGCCCAACCACTTTTGCTGTTCTTTATGCATGTCAGACTGCTCTCAGTGGAAGACATTTGCTCTTGTTGTTCCCTTAGTCTGTAAAACTTTTCATCACCAACTTCATGGCTCATTCCCTGACCTCCTTCATGTCTGTTCAAATTTCATCTCTTTGGAGAGATCTTCCCAATTTAAAATCACAACACACCTCAGAGTTTCCTCGTTCTCAGTCTTCTGTGCTTTATTTTTCTCCATGTCACATACCACTTTCTAATGTAATTCACTGATTTATTATGCTATTATATGTCTCCATACAGTAGAATATAAGCTGTCTGAGGTCAAGTTTTCTTGTATGTTTCATTTGCTATGTTATTCCAAATGGGGGAAAAAAGTATGTTTGGAAAGATACAAAATATACCAGTTTTGGAATAGTGAACACATCTGGGGAGGAATGGTAAGGAATAAAACTGGATAGGAATGACGAGGTGGCTTTCATTTTAGTATTGTAACACGTTTTTGTTTTTTAACGACAAAGGACCCAATCATTTTTGTTACATGTTAATGGTAGGTACAAGGGTTCTAGTTGCATCTGTCCTCTGAACTTTCTGAATGTTTAAAATATTTTATAATGTGAAAAATACCAATTTACTAAGAATGAAAAAGTGTGGCACATCCGGCAACTGTAGGTCTGAATGACTGGAACACAGATGGGGGGAGAAGGGCAAATGGCAGAAAGAGAAAAGAGAGAGAGCCCTGGCCAGGCATAAGGTAGTCATGGGAAGTGTGGCTATTTTATAAAAGGGTATTTAGAACAGGTGTCATAGAACAGTTCTTCTTAAGCCTCAACATGGGTAGGAATTATGGAGGGCTTTGTTTTAATGTGCAAATTCCAATTCAGTTGGTCTGAGAGGGGCTGAGTCCCTTGTAAGACTCTGCCAGGTGATGCCAACGCTCCTGGTCCTAAAGAACTGATAATAGGGTCCTGGAGTGTAGGATCTGTAACATGGCTACACATTGGAATCCCCTAGAGCATTATAGAAAATACTGATGTCTGGGTCCACCCCTCCCCCCAAAGATTCTGATTTAATTATCATTGAGTGTGGTCTGGCTACCACCAAATGTTATAAAAGGTGATTTTAAAGCACAGCAGAATTTGAGAAAAGCTATGTGGAGTCCAGGCCTGGTCCCTTCCCCGGTACACTGCCTCTTCTGAGACTCCCTCATGATGCCTATTTCCTGCAGTCTCCTTCTGAGGGGTTTTGGGGCAGAGGTCTCTGGGCTGCACCACTTGAAGCTGCTGCTCAGGTCAGGCCCCACACCAAAGATTAGGACCCAAATGCAGACATAGGCTGGACATTTAACTGGAGTGCTTTTTACTGAATGAGGCCTGGCTGGTCAATTATTTCAAGTAGCTGACTCAATATTATATGCAATGCAAAAGCAGGGAAAACCTAGGCTTACTTCTGAGGAGGAAGCCATCAGAGATGCTGCCATCTGTTGGCAGACCAACAAATCAATGACTTGATCATTTAATTCATTTATTATTTTCAAAATGTATTGATGGTCTGATATGTACAAGACCTATAACCTAATGGTGAAGAAGACAGATGTTTTGCAGTCCTGGTAGGGCTTACAGTCTATCAGTTATGACCTACCATGAAAAACTTATGACACCACTGTAGACTTATAATGTGGTCATTGTTGTGTGCATATTTTGTTTTCTGAAAGCAGGAGCAGTAGAGGTCTTAGGGAAAGCTTGTCTCAGATGATGGATATGCTGAGACCTGAAGGATGAGTAGTAATCAGTGAGGGGAATGGGTAGGAGGCAGGAGAAAGTTGCCGTTGAATACTGAGTGTTAGGCTCTTTCTCGGGTGAATTTTCAGCTGCTTAAGCAATTTCCTTTCTCCTTCTTCCTCAAGTATTTTTTATGTCAAGACTTTAGTAACTATTATCCTGAATGTTTCACTGTTGTTTTTTGTTTGTTTGTTTGTTTTCAATCTGAAAGAGCCAACCTGTGTCAGCTATGGTTCTGACCAGACAAACCGATGAGAAGCAATAAGAAACATGATGCAGGGGTGATGTGCTCTACCCTAGTTGCAATGGGGATAATTATTTGGAGAGGCGTTGGAGTGGAAAGAAGGGAGAAAGGAAGTGAAGGGTGTAGGAAGAGTCTAGAGGTTTTGAGGCCAACTTGAAGACAGGTGCTCTGGATCCAGTGAAGGATGTCAGTGTCGGGGGTGTGACTGAAGAAAAGCAGCCTGGGGTGGGGTGTTATGACAGGATTTTGTGACTGGGGGGATCTGGGGAGAGGAGGACGCATCAATGATCCCAAGGATTCAGACTCCTTGGCTCATATATAGGTTTCTTTCCTGTGTTTCAGGAGTTCCTAACCTCATAACCACCATTTCTTGACCATACTCCTATTATCCAATTTCTGTTATTGTCTAATTACTTTAATATCTAATAATTCTAGACTTTCGATGGCACAAGTATCTCCAAATACTTAGTAACAGTAGGAAAAGGTGTAGGAAATCAAATTAGTTGATTTTTTAAAAAAATCTACTGTCTTTTTATGGGAAACAGAATACTACATAAGTGGAAGTATGTTGCTTAGCATTCCTTTTGTTCTGCGTGCCTTAGAACACAGTGTTGCTGAGTCACTGGGCCATGGCAGAACTGACTGAGATAGTTTAATGCTGGGAGGTGGGGCTTGGGTGGACATGCCAAATAGATGGAAAAATTAGTACTTACTTTAAGAAACATCCAGTTAAGAGGAGAATTTAAAACTCAAACATAAATTGCCAAAAATATTGACAAAATACCATGACAATTGTCTTTACCTTGGTTAATCATTCTGTTCAGATATACTTGTCATGTATTAAATAGACACCTAGATATCTTTTCCTATGAGATAGCGAAATACTTAGAAATGAAGATCTACATATAATCTTTAAAAAGTTGGCAGAAACCATAATTGTAATTTTCAACTCCCACTCCAAACAATTGCCACTCCAAAACTGATTTTAATCTTTAACATACTTCTAAACAATACAAATATTAAGTGAGGAATGGGGAGAATTTTTTGTTAGAATTCAATAGTTTTTCTGGTATACTTTAAAAAATATTTTATTTTATTTTATTATTATTATTTTTTTAGAGAGACACAGCGAGAGAAGGAACACAAGCAGGGAGAGAGGGGGAGGGAGAAGCAGGCTTCCTGCGGAGCATGACCTTGGGATCATGACCTGAGCTGAAGGCAGATGCTTAACGACTGAGCCACTCAGGTGCCCCTAAAAAATATTTTAATAGGTGTTGGGGAGAGGTGATTCAGCAATTATTGGAGAAACTATAGGTCTGACACAATTGCATTTCATGCTATTATTATTATGATTATAATACATGAATATATGAATATATTATAATACTATTACATATGTCCTAACATGAAAACAAAATCTGAAGCTAATTCAGATGATAGATAGCCTTATGCACTAACAGTACTTTCCTTAGCCAAAGATTAAAAAATTTGATAGAAAACATTTTTTAATCTAAAAATATGAAGAGAAAAAAATTAAAAATAAATATATGAAGACAGGAGGAAAGCAAAATAAATTCTATGCAGGGAAATATATTTGCATTTAAAGAGTTTAACAAATTTGGTACATGGATTTTAGTAAAGGAAAGAATTCTGCTTCTACTAGCTAGAACAATGGCTGGTATTGTGAGATTAACTTTTTTAACATTTATATTCTATTGACCTGAAAAGTTTGATCATCTCACTAAAATTGGGAGATCAGACAACCAGAAAAAAATATGAAGATGATAGAAATGTTGAAATGGTAGAGCTTAAGGCGTTCCTGTGTATTCTTTTTTTTTCTTAAGGGGGGGAGGGGCAGCAGGAGAGGGAGAGAACGAATCTTAAGCAGGCTCCGTGCCCAATGCAGAGCTTGATGCAGGGCTTGATCTCACAACCCTGAGGTCGTGACCTGAGCTGAAATAAAGAGTTGGATGCCCAACCGATTGAATCACCCAGGCACCCCAAGAATTCCTGTGTTTTAATTACTTCTGTTTTTTTTTCATTGAGGAAGTAACTTATGTGTTTGTAGTTATTTGCTGTTCAGTGATTTTTACACATTTAAGTGTACTAGTGCTTTGGATAAGTCTTCCTGGGTAGGTAGAATACAAAGGCAAAAAATCAGAATCAGAAAAGTAGAATGCTTGTTAAAAATTAGTTTACTCATAATGTAGGAGCCCATTAGAAGGATCTCAGTCTTTAGGTTCCCTATTAAATCTACCCTGGAATTGCAAGGATGGTGATCGCAATTACCCCATATTGGGTAACAAGCTCTATTCTATATTACCTTATTTAATAGTTAACAGCACCCAAGAGATGGGGGCTTCTATCCCTATTATATTACAAGAAACAAAAATGAAGGAGCTGATACAACTTGAGTTTGGGGAGGGGGTTCATAATTTTTTCTTCTTAAAATTTACAAGCTCTGAGGAATCTTTTAACGTTTCTTGTTTGTATTTAGGTTAACTGAAACCCATATTTTATAGACTGTTATGGCAATCACTATCGACTGTTCTTTAGGTCACTTTATCAAAGCTTGCATTGGGGCCTATCCATATAATAATAGGTGAGGGAGTCTGATGCCCAATCAGATAACACAGTATGAGAATAATATGTTAAAATATAACAAGGGGACCACTTTTAATACTTCATATTTAGGATTAAGTAGTCTAATTAGGGTTGATCCATTTGATGCCATTCTCTTCATTCTGGACGAATTTTATTCTTGTTCTTGTTTTTATAATGTTAAGTGTTATCACATATTTCATAAAGAGGAAGGACCTGCAGGAGGCTCAGCGGCTTTCACCTCCAAGCTTTTATCTCCACATGATTTCAAAATTATAGTTCTTGGCTTTGGGGGATGCGGTAATAAAAAGGGGCAGATAAAAACAAAACAAAACCAACTCTACAACTTTACAAACAGCAAGAATTAGCTTAATGGCATCTAGCCACACTTATTAGTAAAGGGTCTAACAAGTTTGATGCATGAAATGTAGCCACAGAAAGGACAAGAAACAGTCTCTGCTAGCTAGAACAAAGGCTGATATTGTGAGATTTCAGTGGCATAATATACAGGCTTCAAATAAGAGTTCTGGTCAGTGAGACATAAAGGAAGTGCTTCATTAGCTATCATAGTGCATACCTCTCAAGCTGGTACCACGAGACAGCATGCAGCAAGGACATGGGCACAAAGAATGAGCTATTCACTCAGGTTTCATAATCTTGCTCTGTTTCAGCCTCCTGGGTTGACAGCTTTCACGTTAAGCATGGAAGGCTCTAAAGAAACAGTCTTACATTCTTCAGTGATAGAGTTTGTTTTTGGAAAATGCCTATCTAAAATAAGGAGATAAAATAAGTTGAGTCTGTGAGCTCAATTTATTGCATTAGATGTCTTTCCAGAGCATAGTGAGATTTTTATGATTGTTTTGAACACTTCAACAAAATAGTTCTATGGAAATATTGGTCTCAAATGAAATTATTTGCAATTTCTATGACATTCAACCCTATGCAATCATATGAATATTCATTTTACTGTGAAAGCTCACTTTGTAAGTAGGAAAATTACCGTAAAATGCTTTGCAAAGATATTGAGAAGAAAAATCATTCTATGTAGTAGTTTTCAGGAAAACCACTGTGAATTCAAATCTTGTTCTCCATCATCTAGAGTCACAGACCTCTGGCCCTCAAGAAAACACAAAACTATATAACTCAAACTTAAATTAATGGCAAAATTTCTGGATTCATTTCACACATCTTCTGTGCTTTGAAGAGAAATGTATTATAATTAGGTTCTGATTTATATTAATTTCCTGGATGCCAATGTCAGTATTAAATAGTATTGCCCAAAGGCCCAGGGACCTAACTTCATAAAATTTGCATAAATATGCTGAAAATGGTTCTCAACTTGAAGTACAGTGAAAGGGAAGTAAATAAGCCTAGAAAACCTATATATTATGTTGTTATCATAGAATTTTCAAGAAAATGGCAAAAGAGATCATACAATTCAACTTTATACTTAACATTATTTGTTGTGAAGAATATCACCATTGATGCACTTAAATATATTGGAGATATTTATTTCTAAAATAACTGAGTAATTTCTGCCCTATACTTGTTTGGAATTTCACCAGATACTCAAATGAAGCAGTGGGAAATCAATGCTTAAAAACATTAAAAACCCTGAAATATACCAATCAAAATATTTTATTTTTTTCTTAAAGATTTTATTTACTTATTAGAGAGACAGCACACGCACAAGTAGGGGGGTTGGGAGGTGGAGGGGCAGAGGCAGGGGAGAGGCAGCTCCATCCCAGGACCCCAAGATCATGACCTGAGCTGAAGGTAGACACTTAACTGACTGAGCCACCCAGGTGCCCCATTTTATTTTTTTTTCAATCAAAATATTTTAAAAGATCTGTATAAAATTAAAAATTTAAATTTTTCTTATTTTCCAGGAAGAACAATAATTTCTTACTTAAAACACTAGATGTGAGCAATCTCTCTAAAGTCTGGCCAGTCACATTTGTAATAATGTCAGAGAATATAAGTTGTATTCACATGGCCCCCAAGGGCCTTCATCCGAAACAAAGATACTTCTTAATTAACAGACAAATAAAGTCGAAATTACTTCCTAGGATGTAGCTCTACCTACACCTATAAAGCAGTTGGTCTTTTCTTAAGTCCCTGTATTTAACTACTCTATTTTTCTCACTTAGCAAATCACAAGCAGTTTTACAGTAAAAGTCTATCCTGGAGGCAGACTATCAAATTAAGCTTTAATCTGTTTTTCATAAAAACCACATGCTATGGGTCCACTTGCATCCCCACCAAATTCTTCTGTTGAAGTCCTAACCCTCAGTACTTCAGAACGTGTATCCTTTTAGAGATTTGGTCCTTACAGAGGTAAGCAAGTTAAAATGAGGTCATTAAGGTGGGCTGCCAATATTGGACACCGGTAGAGCTGGTGTCCTTACCAAAGGGGAAATTTGGACACACAGACATGAACATGAAGACAGCCATCGACTAGTCAAGGAGAGAGGCCTGCAACACACCCTTCCCTCACAGCCCCTGATTTCAGATTTCTAGTTTCTAGACTGTGAGGTATTTTCTGTTGTTTGAGCCACTCAGTTGGTGGTTTTTTATTATAGCAAGACCCAGCAAATTAATACACCACACAGATAAAATAATTGATGAATTTCTTCAATATTTTATCTATCTATCTATCTATCATCTATCTATCATCTATCTATCATCTATCTATTTATCATCTATCTATCTATCATCTATCTATCATCTATCTATCTATCATCTATCTATCTATCATCTATCTATCTATCTATCATCTATCTATCTATCTATCTATCTATCTATCTATCTATCATCTATCTATCTATCTATCTATCTATCTATCTATCTATCTATCATCTATCTATCAGAGCTTTGCTATAGTAGCATTTCTAGGGCAATTCTACGTCACGCAGATCATTCCGACTTTTGTTTTCCAAGATCAAAACCATTTCTAAACTATCAGAAGTTTTATATATGTTTTACAAATCCAAGACAAAGATACAGCTACTCTAAACAATAAACATTTACTAAACTATCAGGCTATAAAATAAAAATACAGGCATCAACGGCATTCCAGTATATAAATAATAATCAGTTGCAAGATACAGTGGAAGAAATAACCTCCTTTACGGTCACTAGCATAAAAGTATATAAAATAAAACAAAATAAAATCCATAAAGAACCTAAATGAGGACGCTACCTGAAAGATTCCAAAGTACACTTAAATACTTGTAAAGACATGCCATATTTCTGGATAGGAAGACCCAATTTAAAAAATCCTCAATGTTTATAAACTTAGCATATTTTAATAAAAGCCTATATATATATATATATATATATATATATATATATATACACACATACACACACACACACACATATATATATATCCTGAAGCAAGACAGGTTGGTTATAAAGTTCATTTGGAAAGATAAAGAAATAAGAACATATAAGAAACTCCTGAAAATGAGGAGAGGGGTCTGGTCCTGTGAGAAGTTAAAAGATATTATAAAGTCTGTTAAAACAGTATAGTGTTGGTATGTAGAAATAGAAGGACAGACTGTTGCATTAAAGTTGAAATTCCAGAAAACAAAACAAAACAAAACACAACAAAACAAAAACTAAGTGTGTGTGGGAATTTATGATAAAGTCAGCATCTAAAAGCAGGGGGGTAACAAAGAACATTTTGGGAAGTATGGTTGGGATCACTGGGTAGCCATACAGAAAAATATAAAATTAGGTTCATTCTTCATATTAGAGAAGAAACTATAAAAGGATTAGAATGTTAATACAGAGAAGAAGAATCACAAATACTATAAGAAAACATGAGTGACTTTATTTATAATATGGGAGTAGACAAAATTTTTCTAAATATGATTAAGAATTCTAGAACACTAAGGAAACAGATGGATATATTTGCTATATGAAATAAAAAATCCAACTTTTGCACGGCAAACAGCATAACCAAATAAAAAGACAAAGTGGGAAAATCATTTGGGACTTATCTCAGACAAATGGCTAATACTTCCAATATTAAAGTGATTTTAAGTGCTTTTTTAAGAATCAGAAGAATAAATCAAAAATCTTGTGGAAAAATGGGTAAAATGAATAGACAGTGCACACAAAAATAACTGTAAGTGGCCCTTATCCACATAAAATGGTGTTCAATCTCACTTATAATAAGGAGAATTCAATTTAAAATTACACTGACATACCATTTCTCATCCATTAGATTCACAAAAAGTCATAAATCTGAATACGTAACGTGATGGCTAGGCTCTTGGGAACCATTGTTCTTATACATGGCTGGCAGGAATGCAAAATATATACTCCCCCATAGAGGGGAATTTGGAAATACTTTAAAAAAAAAAAAGAAAAAAAATCCAACAACTATACATGCCTGAATTTTTGATTTGCTAATTTTAGTCCCAGAAATCTTATTGGAGATATACCTCCCCAAATACTAAGAAAAATTTGATTCCTTATAGGACCACAATGCTCACCAAAATGTGGGAATGACTGGTACATTCCCACAATACAATGCAGTTGTAAAGAGAAATGAGGAAGGTGTGTATAGGTTGAAGGGAAGTGATATTCCAGAAACGTTTTTAAGAAAAAAGCAAAAAGAAAGTGTAAAGCAATGTGTAGAGTATGTAGAATATATATATTTTTTGTAAGAAAGGGCATACAGATGTGTATTGATGTATAATTTCAAAAGGAAACTCGAAAGACTAAATCAAAAACTTTAATGATTGTCTATAGGGAACGTAATAGTAGATACAGAGAAGAAAGCTAAATGTGTCAGCTCTTTTCTTTTTCCTTTTTTAAAATTGTTTGTACTTGGGGAGAATTTGTGGAGTAAAAGAGCCTTGAGAGCTGTATCAGCCAAATGCAGTGAACAGACCTCACTATAAGCACTGCAACTCGCAAAAAGGCATTTTTGACACAGAGAAATTTGAATACAGAATAATTATTAGATGATATTAAGGAATTATTATGTTTTAGATGTGATAATCATCATGGCATTATATTTTTAGAAAGGCCTTACCTACTGGAGTTATAAACTGAAGTATTTATGGATAAAATAATATTATATGTTGGATTTTACATACTACAGCAGGGGGTAAAATGTGCAAGGGAAGAACTGATATCTTAAAAGCCTTCAAACTGCACATGCATTTGACCATCAATTATTATTTCCGGAATTTATCATAAATGTATAGCTATGAATGCATATAAAGATTTAGCTAGAGAAACATTTATCCTGATAATTTTTAGGAGCAAAAAAACCTGGAAATACCTTGTGGCTAAATAATTCAGTTAAATAAATCAAATATGTTGAAATTATGTTGAAAAAGAATTTTTACAAATTGAATGGAAAAGCCATATTATTACTAATTGAAGAAAATAGTTCATAAAACAAAATATAATCTAGATTTTATTAACAAAAAATTATTCAAGGAAAAATAGAAAATGTTTTATAAGTGTTTGTAGTATAATCTTTGGGGAATCAGAATTCAGGTAACTTACTTAAAAATCAATATTAGTGGCTTATCCTTATCTTTTAAAGTACAAAAAACATATATTACCTTTGCAAAACAATAATTATTAAAGTAAAAGGCAACTCTGCATAAGGCAATCAATTTTAGAAAACTTATAGAAGACACACAGGAAACAAGAATGGAAAAATTGAGATATTTGTGAGGGAAAAACACTTTAAAGAAATGAAGAACCAGGGGCGCCTGGGTGGCTCAGTCATTAAGCGTCTGCCTTCGGCTCAGGTCATGATCCCAGGGTCCTGGGATCGAGCCCCGCATCGGGTCATGATCCCAGGGTCCTGGGATCGAGCCCCGCATCGGGCTCCCTGCTCGGCGGGAAGCCTGCTTCTCCCACTCCCCCTGCTTGTGTTCCCTCGCTGGCTGTCTTTCTCTCTGTCAAATAAATAAAATCTTTAAAAAAAAAAAAAAAAAAAAAGAAATGAAGAACCAGTACTGTCCTGTAAGTTGAAATAATTATTTTAACATGAGTGATGTAAGATTCTTTACTCTGCAAACGTCGTTTCTCACAGTGAGATTTCTGACGCATTCATCTTAGACCCTCAGGAGGAGAGAAAATATTTCATTTTGTTTGATCCACAGAACTGAGTACAGTGCTGTGAAGTTTATGTAAAGGGTAGAATATTGTTGAAAGATTTGTCAACTTAATTTCCCTTATTCATACACTAGATTCCCTCCTGGTACTGTGAACACCACAAGGGCTCCAGGAAGGGGTACAGGCTAAAGGCCACCTGGGAAGGAAGGAGCTATGATACCTGAGGGGAGAAGTGTTTGTCAGACAGGAAGAAACTGAAAGTGTGTCCTTCTCCCTCCAAGAAAAGAGAAAGAAGAGAGAAAGGGAATCAGACAGGAAGACTAATTTATTTTGACCTCCTCTCTCTGGGGTTAAGCCCCATAGCTGTAAACACATTTGATTGTTGAGGAAAAGCTGGAAAAAGAGCTTTGCCCTGCTCCCCATTAAGAACTTGGAAGGAAGAGACAGTGTTTGTAAGGCAATAAAAGTAGTGCCATCACATGGTTAGTCCAGGAGCACCTAATTTCTCTCTTTACTTCCTATTCCGCCCACCCCCCAACTCCAGGCAGTCTTCAGCCACAATTCCGTCTGTAAAGGACCCCAACATTCCCATCAGCCCCTAAGAGATGCCTGAGGTTTCTGGAGGACAATGTTGCCAGAGGAAGTCACCTGAGTGACAGTGGGCTACACTGTGGGAGCCAAAGCACCTTCTCTCTGGCACTTCTCACACATGCTTTTGAAAGAAAAAGAGCCAGCTTACGGGAGGAAGCCAAAGTACCATGGGTGTCCAAGGCCTAGACAAGATAGCCAGGAGAGGTTCTGACAAGTTCCCCTAACCTTCGATTTTGTCAGGACCCTAGAAGGAATGGGACTGACTGTACCTTGGAAAACACCCATGTTAGAGTATTAAACAATTTATTGGGTCATGATTATTACCAAAAAAATGGTTGATAACAGAATATTCTCCCCAAATGCATCTGCTTCTAGGATAATGTTATTAAAAATAGCTTACTGGATGATATGAATATGCTTTATTATAAAGTATAGCTCTTTTGATCAATATTTTTGGGGAAAATATGGGTTATAATGAATTACATATAAATATTCAGAGAATAAGGAAGGTTTTTAAAATAAAAATTAAAAATGAAAATCTTGAGCCCTTGAGATGCTGGAAATCACTTGCAGCTATCCACAAA
The DNA here is from genome assembly GCF_964656455.1 of Halichoerus grypus. NCBI lineage: Eukaryota > Metazoa > Chordata > Mammalia > Carnivora > Phocidae > Halichoerus > Halichoerus grypus. Next base: position 183,856,143 of record NC_135714.1, read on the forward strand.
TCTGCTACCTCTTTTTAAATGCTAATATTATATGATAAAATATTATCTGGGTTGAATACAGGAAGTTGCAATCTCTTTATCATCAATGTGAAGCTGGTTCATATTTGAAAGATGCTTTTTGAATATTTCAGACTTTTGACCCTTTGCTCCTAAAAATATGAACATTTTTTGGGATAACATTGAATATATCTGGTTAGACTTGAATAACAACATGGGGGGTAGGGGGCTGACCTAGGGAACCCATTCTCTTGAAATTATCTCAGATACTAAGACCTAGACTCATGTATTTATTAAGACCTAGAAAAAGCCAATCTTCAGAGTCAATATATTATAATTCATGAGAACAGTTATTAATAAAATTCTACCATGTTTTTAAAAAGGCTCTCTTTAAGGGATATGTCATGGGTAGAAGAGTAAATTGGGGTGGGCGGTTCAGAAAGATAAAGATTGGAGTTCCGTAAGCTGGTAGTACACTGGTAGTACACTGGATCTGTGTGAGGTTATCTTTATTTCTGTTTTCACAGTCATTCAATGCATTATTTAACAGATTTATCCAATGCCTTCTAATGTGTCAGGTACCTGGTGAGTACTGGGCAACACAGGCTTAGTTTCTGCCCTCATGGAGTTTCTAATCTAGTGGGGTGATGGGGTGAGGGGGCATCATCATATAGCTGCAAACCATGAAATAAAGGCTGTAAAGAGTTTGGGGCAGGGTGGGTATGAAGTCCTTCCTGAGAAAATGGGACTTGAAGGAGGAACAGTAATAAATCACATAAAGAAAAGGGGTGTTGACGTGCCAGTCTGAGGGGAACTGCCTGAACCAAAGACCTGAAAACCTGCGTTTGGGAAAATCCGAGCACAGAATGTCGTCCCAATCCTGGAGCACAGAAAGTTGTGCAAGATGTGCAGGCAGGAGTCTCGTGGGATAGTTTCAGTCGTTCGATATTTATTCTAAGACATGGTCTACAATTAGGTGGTCTGGCTCTATGATCTGCAGACGTGTTTTTGCCTGCGCTTTTCGGCCAGCTTTTTTGGGGGGGAGGGGCGGGGCATACATTGTCGAATTAGAACCTGCCTATGCCCACTAGCCTCACACACGTACACTTGAGACCTCTGAAAAAAAACAGTTTGCTAGCTTCTCTCAAGGACTGATAGATTTTGTACTTAAAATAGCACCAAGGAAGAGTCGCTACAGAGCAAACGGAGCCCGCGCTTTGCAAAGCCAGCGAGATCCGTGCCCGCTCAAGCGGTCTGAGCTGGAGAGGGCGGGGAAAGAGGAGGAGCCCAGCTCTGACACCCACTGCGCATGACCGCCCTCGTTGCCAAGGCAGCCGGGAAGGCGTAGCCCGGAAGAGGATCCTTGCTGAGCCGCCTGCTCCGGGACCGACCCCTGTGGACTCCGGCGGGACCAGTTCCTGAGCCTGTCTGAATCAGGGCAGAGCAGATGAAGAGCCAAGTCTGATGCAAAGTGAGAGCCATTCGCCTAGAAGCCTGGGGATTGACAAGAGCAAGGGGGACTGGCCCAAACGGACATCAGGGCTATGGCAGACCTTTCTGACGAGACGCTGACTGATGAGGTACGGAGTTCCAGTGCTTTCAGCTCCTCTGGAGGACTGCCGCCCTGGTCCCCTGCCTCTGGGAGTGGAAAGACTATGCACTTGGAGTATCGAGACAAACAATCTGAGCTTTCAGACTACCAAAATAATGAAAAGAAGTTCAGTAGAAAATGGATCAACTATCACAAGGGCAAAGAAGCTAACTCTGGACAATACCAATCAGACACTAAACTTCAAACGGAAACCACTCGGGTATCTGATGAAGAACTGAATGCCCTGCAGTCTTTTTGTGCCGTTAAGATAAACCTGATCCATCGCAGAGCAAACTCTAAGGAGAAAAAGAGGAGCAGACACCAAAAGCCACAGCTTAGGTTGGATGCAGAGGCTTCAGAGAAAGATGCCTTAAACTGTACCGTCCCTGATGAACTTTTGAACAGAATCTACCTAAAAAACATGAGGACAACCCCAAAACAGGTGGCGACAGCTAAGCAACACATTTCTTCTTGGTGTCCCCATTGCAACAGAAAAAGAGCAGAACTGGCCCAATCTGCCTTTCTGCGACAGAAGAAGACTTCACTGGAGTCATTTCTACTCCAAGAGAAGATAGACAAACACCTTTATACCAAAGACTTTCTTACCCTTATTGGAGATGCACATCAGGAGGGTTTTCCCAGGCTTTCAGATGACCCCAGAATAATCTGGAAAAGACTGAATGAGAAAAGTCAGATCAGATACTGTGGTTTTGAAAGGTCAGATACAGAGCAGATGTGGCAGAATGAAAAAAGCGCTTGCCACTCACCTTTTCTCTACTACTTGACCAAGCCACCTACTCTCTGCAAACAGGAGATAGAGTTTACCAATGATAATGTGTAATGTGGATAAATGTTTCTGTTGTGTATTTGAATAATCATCATTTTTACAGGCCCTTACAAAACCAATTTAAGACTTAACTTTGCTTCCTTCACAGATATGTGGACTAAAAACTCTCCATCCAGTACTTTTTTTTTTTTTTTTCAGATTATAGAGGGCAACGCTGTAGTTGGTATACTACAAAGTGTTTACAAAAATCCAGGAGAGAGATGTTGGTGGTTTAGACTAGGGTTTGACAATACAGATAGAAAGAAGTACAGAGATATAAGAGATACTTAGGAGGTAATAATTAATTAACAGTCTTTGGTGAAGAAATGGACATGGGATTTAATAAAAGGTAAACGTTAAAAATGTTACTAAGTTTCTGCCTTGTGCACTTGGATGAAAGATACCATTAAAAGGAACATTGGAAAAAGATCTTTTTTGATGGTAGTGATTAAGAGTGTGATTATTTGAACATGGTTAGTTTAAGGTATATTTAAGACATTTACATTGAGAGGTTGGGAAATGGTTGGTTATTTGTGCTTGCAGTCTAGAGAAAAGGTCATACCTAGAGATTTGAAATAAAGCATGGGGTGGAATCACTGACCTATAGTTGGAAATTGAAGTCAAAGATATGGTAAACTTTTCTAGAAGAGAGTGGAGTGAGAGAGGAGGGGCTATGAGCAACTCCTGAGAAATTCAGCAACTAATGGCTGGGTGGAAGAGAATAAGCCAGCAAAGGAGGTTGAGAAGAAATGATCATAGAAGGATAAAGGAAGCCGGAAATGTGTAGTGTTACAGAGATCAAAGAAAGAGAACATTCCAAAAAGGATGGGCTAAGTATGCTAATGCAACAGAGAGTTCCTGTGAGATAATTTAGTTATGTGTTGGACTCTGTTGACCTTAGCAACAACCACTTCACTTATGGATATTGGCCAGACAAAGTAGATTGAGGAATAAATGTAAGGTAAGGAGATGAAGACTATGAATACACACTACTCTTAGAAGTAGCTGTGTGGGGAGAAAGGGGGTAGCTGGAGATAGATACAGAATTGAGGGTAGAATGCTTGCAGAGAGTGCTCTAGAAAGTCATTTTGTTCATAAAGATTTTATGAAACTCTTCTTGTTCATCTGATGAAACAATAGAGACACTAGAGAATACCTAGAGAATACCATGGTATTTTGAAAGTACATTTATTGGGAAAAGTTTTAGATGGCATTCTGAAGAAATCATATCTGTTATTTCTCTATAAAAATACAAATCCTTAGAATTAGTGACAGTATCTGGAGGTCAGTTTTCTACATGTCTAACACCTAAGCTATCACGGTCAAAAATAAATTTGTAAAAAACAGCACAAAATAGTTTTTGTATCATATTCCAATAATACGCTTTAAGTTTAGATCTTCATTTATGTACAAAGATACTGTTTTGTCCTGTAGAACTTAGCATATTTCCTCTTAGTCATTCCTAAATAAAATGGAAAACATTACCATTTTCATAGTAACTTTTTATTTGAAATCCACATTATGTCATGCTTTATCTTTGCCATCTCAATATATTCACATTTCACATAATCAAAATTCTGAATAATTTCCCATTTAGAGTTCCCCTTTAAAGGTCATAATCCACCCCCTTTGTAAACGAAGCTAGAAATCTTAGAGTCATTATTTATTCCTGCTCTTTTTTATTAACATCCCCCGAGCTAACTTTTTCAGCAAGACCATTGGATCATTCTTCTTGAGTATCTTCTGACCGTGACTTCTTATTTCCATCTTGTTACCACTTTCCTCATCATCTCAGCCCTCTCACTCCTGGCTTCTCTCCTCTTCACTCCATTACCTACACAGTTGTCAGAACTATGTTTCTAACACACAGACCTGTTCAAGTTATTCCCTTGATTAAAAAAATAATGATTTATCAGGGCAATGGAAATAGCTCGAGTTAATTAATATCACATAAATGTTCCTTCATATCTGGCCCATGTTCACCTGTCTAATCTCATCCTCCGTGCCTATACCCTGACCCCCCATATTTAAGCCTTTCCACAGAACTTGCACTTCCCTGAGCTCTCTTGTTCTTTGTGCCACTGTGGTTTACAGGTATGCATTTGTGTTGCTCAGATTCTCTTAATTGCCTTTTATAGCTGGTATACTCTTTTTAATTTTTTTATATTTCATTATAGTAAATAGGTAATACACTTACATGATTCAAACAATCAAAAGGATGTCAAAAGGCTGAGTGTGCAGTTTTCCTGCCACCCTGTTTCCATCCCACTTCATTCTATGCTGGCCTGCTAGAGCCCTGCCTGCCAGAGTTAATTCTTTACTTGCTGGATCATGAGACAATCAGGTATCCCAGGATGAGAGTGGAGGTAGAAGAAATTCAGGGAATTGGGGAGTGGCCACTTACCAATCAGGACAGAGTATTCCTATATTTTAGCCAGTACAACCTAATTAGTGTGTATGAACTGAATATTCATGTTAACTCTAAGTAGCCACTTATGCTAGTTTCTTATATCTTTCCAGTGTTTATGCGGATATAAACACCAAAGATAATTTATGATGCACTCTCTTCTGTACGTTGGTTTTTCCCCCTGTGATAATATGTATGTGTATATAAAATTAGCTATTTAGCCATGGCTAATTGTACCATTCACTGGCATTATTTACATTAACAATATTGTACAAAAATTTCTCATCACCCCAAACAGAATCTCCAGATCCATTACGCAATAACCACCCCACCCCTTTTTCTCCTCCTCCCAGTCCCTGGTAAGCTCTAATGTACTTTCTGTGTCTATGAATTTGCTTATTTAGATATTTCATGTAAGTGGAATCATAACATTTGTTCTTCTGTGTCTGGCTTATGTACTGCACATTGTTTTAGTTTCTTTCATATTGTAGCATGTATTAGAATTTCATTCCATCTTATGGCTGAATACTATACCATTGTATGCATGTACATTAGATGTATGTTTATTCATTCATCAACTGATGGACACTTGGGTTGTTCCCACTTTGAGTTATTGTGAATAATGCTGCTATGAATATTGGCATACAAATATCTGAACACCTGTTTTCAATTCTTTGGGGTCCATACCTAAAAGTAGAATTGCTGGCTCACATGGTAATTCTATGTTTAACTTTTCGAAGAACTGCCAAATTGTCTCCACAGCAGTTCTAGCACTTTACATTTCTACCAGCAAAGTACAAAGGTCCCAGTTTTCCCGTGTCCTTGCCAACGCTTGTTATTTTCCATTTTTTAAAAATTATAACCACGCAAGTAGGTATGAAATGGTATCTCATTTTGCTCTGGATTTGCATTTGGCTACTGAGGTTGAGTATATTTTCATGTGCTTCTTGGCCATATGTGTGTTATCTTTGGGGCAATGTGTATTCAAAGACCTTTGCCTGTTTTATAAATTGGGTTGTTTTGACTATTTTGTTGACTTGCAGGAGTCATTTATATATTTTGGATATGAAACCCTTATCTGGGGCACCTGGGTGGCTCAGTCGGTTAAGCGTCTGCCTTCGGCTCAGGTCATGATCCCAGGGTCCTGGGAACAAGCACCGCATCAGGCTCCCTGCTCAGCGGGAAGCCTGCTTCTCCCTCTTCCACTCCCCCTGCCTGTGTTCCCTCTCTTGCTGTCTCTCTCTCTCTCTCTCTCTGTCAAATAAATAAAATCTTAAAAAAAAAAAGAAACCCTTATCAGATATATGAGTTGCAAATATTTTCTACTGCTCTGTGGGCTGCCTTTTCAGTTTCTTGATAGTGTTCTTTGGCGCATAAAAGTTTTTAATTTTAATGAAGTCAGATTTGTCTATTTTTTCTTTTGTTGTCTATGCTTTTGGTGTCATATTTAAAAAGCCATTGCCAAGTCTGAGGTCATGTAGATTTGTCCTCTTGTTTTCTTCCAAGTGTTCTATGGCCTTAGGTCTTATGTTTAGGTTTTTAATCCATTTTGAATTATTTTTTTAAATTTATGGTGTGAAATAAGTCTTCATTCTTTTGCATGTGGAAATCCAGTTTTCCAGCACAATTATTGAAGAGACTGCTCTTCCCCATTAAATAATCTTGGCACCCTTGTCAAAAATCAGTTCACCATAACTGTGAGCTTTTATTTCTAGACACTAAGTTCTATCCCATCGATCTATATATATGTCTACCCTTATGTTGGTGCCACAATGTTTCATCACTGTGCTTTGTAGTTAGTTTTGAAATGAGTAAGTGTGAAATCTTCATTTCTGTTATTATTTTTTCAAGACTGTTGCGGTGGGATGCCTGGGTGGCTCAGTCGGTTAAGCATCTGCCTTTGGCTCAGTCATGATCCCAGGGTCCTGGGATTGAGCCCCGCATCCATCGGGCCCCTTGCTCAGCGGGGAGTCTGCTTCTCCCTCTGCCTGCCACCCCCCCTGCTTGTGGAACTTGTCCCTCTCCCCGCTTGTCCCCTTCTCTCACTCTCTCTGACAAATAAATAAATAAAACTTAAAAAAAAAGAGACTGTTTTGGGTATTCAGTGTCTCTTAAGATTCCATATAAATTTTAGGATGGGGTTTTTCCATTTCTGTCATAAGCGTTATTGGAATTTTGATAGGGATTGCATTGAATCTGTACATTGCTTTGATTGCAGTGTCATCTTAACTATATTAAGTCTTCCAACCCATGCACAAGATGTCTTTTCATTAGTTTTTTAAATTTCTCTCAGCAGTGTTTTATAGTTTTCAGTGTATAAGTTATGTACTTCCTTTGTTTAATTTATTCCTAAGTACTGTATAAATAAATACTTTATTCCCTTGTTTGCTATTGTAGGTGAATTTTTTTTCCCAATCCAGTTTCTTTATGGATGTCCACTGCTAGTGCATAAAAGTACAACTGATTTTTGTATGTTGATTTCATATCCTGAAAGTTTGCTTCAATTCACTTATTTGCTCTGACATTTTTAAATGGATTCTTTAGGGCCTCCTAGCGATATGATTATGTCATCTATGAACAGAGATAATTTTACTTCTTCTTTCTAAATTGGCTACCTTTCTTTTTTCCTTGTCTAATTGCCCTGGCTCTAATTTCCAGTACTATAATGAAGAGAAGTGGAGAAAGCAGGCATCCTTGTCTTGTCCCAGGTTTTAGGAGAAGAATTTTCAGTCTTTACCATTGAGTATGATATTAGTTTGTGGGTTTTTTATAAATGGACTTATGTTGAGGGAGTTCCCTTCTAAATTTATCAGATGTTATTATCATAAAAAATTTTGGATCTTGTCAAGTGTTTTTGTTTTGTTTCTGCATCTGTTGATATGGTCATATGGTTTGGTGTACTCTTTGACCCAGCCTAAAAACTTACCTTTGTTTCACTCATCCCGTAACCTTAAAACAATGACTAATCAGAATTAATTATGCTCCTAAGGCATTAATATAAATTCATATTATGACACTTGTGTCTTAATTTGTTTTTCTTTCTTACTTGATTGTGAGCATCTTAAGTGCCAAGACTTTACATCATATCTATGGTGCTTAGCACAGTTGAGCATGATGTTGCTCAAGAAAAGCTTCATGGATGAAAAAATAAGCACATCAAAACCATGCGATTTAATATATCTTTTGCACCAAAATAAGAAAAATAATCTGCCGGCATGCTCTTTTCTGTCAACGTTTTGCTTTTGTGTAGCTGTTTTCTATAATTTTTCTTTCTCTTTTCATGTATTGGATTCCTTTTTATCAAGAATATACATACATTTTCTCAGTGGCAAATTAGCAGAATGTTTTTGATAAGACATCTTTCCTGAAGTATGTGACTAATTAATACAGCATTCATTTATAGAATATACAAATATTTCTTTGGAATCCACATTTTCAGGTAGAAAAAAAATCATCTGAATTATTAATTTTAAAGATAATTCATGACTTTCTGCAATTTTGAACAGTGGTAAAAATTCTTGCTGCTAAACTTGAACAAAATTTTTTATTGTCTCTGAAAATATTCAAAAGAAATGAATATCCTTTTTCCAAGCTCTTTAGAGCTGAACTCAAGAGATTCCCATGCAGCTGGAAAGGAAAGCCCATCCGATCAGATGCTAGGAAACCACATATTTCCCCAATGCACAAAAAATGTATCCAGCAACTCGGACAGGATTATACAAATATGGAATTTATGTAATTGTAATATATAAATTACCTAAATATGCATCTCTTTAGTTTGTTTTGTCATCTAGAATTTTTATCAAAAAAATTCTGCATCTGCAAATCTCTATGCATTTAACAAACATTATAATAATGAAATCCTTGAAACTGAAGTAAGTGATGTGCCAGACTGAGAGAAAAGAAAGTTCAGTTCTGAACATCTGAGTCATTCGAATTCCAATCTCAGAACTGTTTAGGAATGTTTGGGACACCCAGCTCAGAATACCTCCAATTTTAAACATACTAGTTTATTTCATGATGAAACCTAATATAGTAACCTAGCTGTTTCTGCAGCAGTGTAAACAACTTGCAGAGAAATAGGAATTATGGCTCTATGAAGGTGTGGGCCCTCCCCTTTGTCTGGAACTGACAAATGAAAATTATACACAGAAATAGTTAATTTAAGAAACAGAAAAGGAAAAGACAGCTGAACTTCTATTCTTAGTTGATAATACCCTTTGGAATAGAGAATTCAGATATTTTTCAATTTGCAACAGTCTCAAATTACAGGGAACACTGCAAGATTCTATCAGGGTGGCTCAAATAATCCTGAAGCCTAGTTTCACTGAGCCCACTGTTCGTTGAGGTATTAATTGAGGTTGAGGAGAAAGTATGCTGCAGGTTGTCCTCCCAAAAATTTGCTTTGGATGTCAAGACTGATGACCCCACACGATGCCTGAGAGGTGATGAAAAGGCTTATTACTCATACAATGAGGACTTCTCGGGGGGACGTATGGCAGGCTCCCAGGCAGATCTGAACATGGCTCGAAAGGGAGGAAATGAGACTGGCTTGGCTCTTCTGTGATTAGAGAGTAGGGCTGAGATGAGGATTCCCACCTGTGGGCTGAGACTAGCATGGGTTGAATTTCCTGCCAGTAACAAATGAGGGAACACCTGGGCTTTCTTATGAGCTGGCCCAAATGCAGGGCAGGAGGGTGGGGCCTGAAAGTTTTGACTGTCAAACATCAAAAATGGAATCAGACTCTTTATTATAATCCACCCCTGATATCTGACTGATGACGGAAATACACTGTATTGCGTTTAATTAAATTTTAGCTTGCTAAAGTATGCCCTAATAGCGCTCTGTGAAGCCTGGAGCCCGGGACTGCTGAGGGTAGTACAGTTCCACCGAATCCCTTGTTCAATAGCCCAGCACCATGTATTTTTAGAAGGGAAATGGTCACTTTTAACCACGCCTGGAGCTCCAAAGTGAGTAAAGTGAGGCCCGTACTGTGGCTTTAGGATGTAACCTTGATTTACATTTTGAGCATCTGTGAGGCAAGAGATTCCCATAGTCACGTTCGCCAAAGTGAGAAACTCTGGATGAGTAACTGCCGTTACTACCCTTGGTGGAGCCACTGACGATGGCCCAAGATGTAAACATGCACAGAGGAGCCAGTTGTTGGCCAGGGTACTATGACTGCCTGAAGTTCAGCCAACCTGGCTGACGCCTGGATCCCAGTCTTTACCAAGGATGTCCAGATTAAGGAATGAAAGGGAGCGAGAACTCTCCAGTAAACTCCATTGTGGGTAGTTTTGATGCAATCCTTCAAGGGTACATACTCCCATTGCTGTTCACTCATTTGATCCCGAAGGGCTACCCACATAGCCGGGGGTTCAAGAGAGCAGTAACCTCCTCTAGCACCTATCAACTGGCAAGGGCCTGAGGCCAGAAGGGGCGCCCTCTCCTGTAGGTGGAATACCTCCAAAGGGTCCAGACTTTGCTCTTTTTTTTTTTTTTTTTTTTATGTGACAGACACAGCGAGAGAGGGAACACAAGCAGGGGGAGTGGGAGAGGGAGAAGCAGGCTTCCCATGGAGCAGGGAGCCCGATGCGGGGCTCGATCCCAGGACCCCGGGATCATGACCTGAGCCGGAGGCAGACGCTTAACGGCTGAGCCACCCAGTCCACCCAAGACTTCGCTCTGTCTTGTAGGTAACATTTCTGTCTTAACAAGGAGGCCGCGGTATCTGTGCTGAGTTGGTAGAATGCTGCCTCCATGACCCTCAGGAGGATATGGAGCTTCACAGGCTCAGGGCCCGTGAGAACCTCTGTTTCCAGAAGAGCTTGGTATACAGCCCCCAACTGCCACTCTCATGGAACTGAGAAGGGTGGTTCTCCACCCAGAATCTATGGGTGGTCCAGAAATTTTAGGAAGTATGAGAAGTATGAGAGGAGCTTGTTAAAGCCTCTACAGGGAATGATTCTCTGTGGGCAGGAGGAAGGAACGACTGTTGTATTGCAATGTGAACAGATTCTAGAGCCCTTTGTTAGAGGGGGGCCCAATTAAAGATGGGCCAATTCGTAAATGACAGCATAGATAGATTTAAGTAAAATTTGTAAATGAGGACTATGTTGCCTCCAAATACAGTGTTAAAGATGTAGAAGTCAACAGCTTAACAATTTTCTGGAATTTAACCAGGGGTGCTGGGCCTTGAAATGCCTGTTCCCCTTTTTGAGCTCCCTCTTTTCTTAAATTCCTTGTTTTTTTGTTTTTAATTTTGTCTTCCTATCTAAAAAAAAAAAGATTTACTGTATTTCATGCAAGTTGGAGTACACACATCACAGTCACCTAGAAAAAATTTTAATGCATTAAAAAAAACAGCAACCTGAGTGTGTGTGTGTGTGTGTGTGTGTACGTGTGTGTGTGTGTGTGTGTGAAGTAGGTAGAAAAGATGGAAAAAATTCTAAGCCCCATGCGGGGGGGAAGGTTTGGAGAAAGCACCTCATCCATTAACTTCATCTTTTAATGAAAGAACATTTCTACAGCCTCCGGACGTAATCATACATTGCTCTAGGATGGCAGCTTTTCCAAAGTCAGGATGTGATAATGCACAGCCCTGGCGAGATTTTCTTCCACAACGAAGTGGTGGCAAGACAAAAACAAAACGAAACATTTGTGCAACCGCTATCCTCAAGATAACACCATAAATATGATATTTAATGTTTTCATTTTACAGTATTGTCCATACAGATAACTTATTAATTCTTTAGCAAAATATTGATTCTCTAGGGAAAAAAGGAAGTAAGGCTACATGAGAGAATCTGTCTCTGCCTCTTGCTTAGTTTCTGGTGGTTTGCTGACAATTTTTTATGTTCTTTGGCTCACAGATACATCACCCCAACCTTTGCCTTCATGTCATCCTCCCTGTGTGCCTATCTGTGTCCAAATTTCCCCTTTTTATAAGGATGCCTGATCATACTGGCGTACCCCATGATCTCATTTTAACTTGACTATCTCTTTAAACACCTTATCTCCAAAGAAAGTCATATTCTGAGGCACTTTGAGTTAGGACTTCAATATGTAAATTTGGTGGAACACAACTCAAACTATGGCAGAGGGGGTGGCAAAGCAGAAGAAATGCCCAGAATTTCATTTTAGTTAAATCATTCTAGAATCTTAAGTTGAAGACCAATATTCAAGGTAATAATTTGCAACCAAGCTACCCATTAAGATTACCTGAGAAGCTTTCAAAATAAACCAATGCCCAGACTTTCCTTCTATATATTCTGATTTAATTGTTGTGGGGTTGAGATCTGGCAGTAGCATTTTTATTTAATTTATTTATTTGAGAGAGAGGGAGAGTGAGGTAGAGTACGAGTAGGGGTGTAGAAAGAGAGAGAGAGGGCGAAGCAGGCTCCCAGGACCCCGAGGTCATGACCTGAGCCAAAGTCAGACACTTAACCAACTGAGCCACCCAGGTGCCCCTGGCAATAGTATTTTTCAAAAGCTTCCCAAGAAAGTATAATATACAGCTGCATTTGGAACTACTTTTTTGGAATGATAAGGCTTGAGGCAAGAAGATCAATTTGGAGGCTGTTTTGTGAATCAAGGAAAGAGATAATAATGCTCTGAAACATGGCATCAGCAGTGGGAAAGAGAAAGAGAGGAAGAGATAGATGTTTTCTAGAAACAGGAAGTGAATCAGCAGGACCGAAGACTGATGGAATGCAGGGGTGGTAGGGAAGAACAAAGTCCATGCCTATGTTCCCATCAGGTAGGTACATGCTGGTGTCATCAGATATTAAAGATAAAAGTTGATTCTCTTGGGGGAGAGCATAATAACTGAATTGAATTGATTGAGTTTTTAACATATTTGTTACTTTGAGATCATTGTAGATTCATATGCAGTTCTAAGAAACAGTACAGAGAGATTTGATGTACCATTTACCCAGTTTCTTTCAATGGTAACAACTTGCAAAACTATAACAGAGCAGGATGTTGATACTAGTACAGTGGACACACAGAACGGTTCGATCACCACAGGGAAGCTCTGAGATGCCTAGAGATACTGGTCAAGTAGGACTTGTTAAGGTGGAATTCTATAAAAACTGCTCCTTCCCTAGTTTTGATCACTCCAAGGTACCAGAAATCAGAAATCTGCCAAAGCTAAGGAAGAGCCACCTGTCTCAGGTAACTCAATGTAATAGTACACAGAGGAATTTTTTTCTTAAGATTTATTTTTTATTTGAGAGAGAGAGAGAGAACAGGAGCGGGAGGGGAGAGGGAGAGGGAGAGAGAATCTCAAGCAGACTCCACGCTGAGCACAGAGCCTGATCTCACGACCCCGAGATCACATCCTGAGCTGAAACCAAGAGTCGGAAGCTTAACCGACTACACCACCCAGGTGCCCCAGGAATTTTTTAAACTTAGGATTTTAGGTATGTCTAGCAGGGTGTTGGAAATACATTAGGTAGCCATTCCACCTATAGAACGAGATCTTCTCAGGGAAATTGTTTACACACATACTCACACATGCATGCGTGCCCACAGATGCATGCACTATACACCACAAGAATGTACAAGCAAGGTACAATTCTCAGAAGATTCAGAAGTCGGGGCGCCTGGGTGGCTCAGTCATTAAGCGTCTGCCTTCAGCTCAGATCATGATCCTAGGGTCCTGGGATTGAGCCCCGTGTCGGGCTCCCTGCTCCGCGGGAAGCCTGCTTCTCCCTCTCCCACTTCCCCTGCCTGTGTTCCCTCTCTCGCTGTGTCTCTCTCTGTCAAATAAATAAATAAAATTAAAAAAAAAAAAAAAGAAGATTCAGAAGTCTGTGAGTGGCCACTATATGAACCCCTCACATTTAAAGTGACAATTCTTTTAAAGGGTGTGTTTCATTTTAACTACAGCCAAAAAATGAGAGATTAAAGACAGCTGGAACATATGTCTATTTTCACCTCCTTCATCTGGAACTTTGTTTTTGGATATCACAGACATTTTCCAAACAAAACTCTGCTGAACAAAATGATAAATGTGGAAGAGACACGTATGTTCTTTTTTTTTTTTTTTTTTTTGTCTGAAGAGCTTTATAGAATTCAAAGCATTGGTGTGTTTTTCAAACATAAAACCAAACCTTTGAACATCACAAATAGAGTTTGCTTTTGACGGGCGATGTGGCATTGACTTTATATTTGAAATTGGGCAATGCTGTGAACTACAATGCTGGTTCTTTAATCAGTAGGTCCTATTTGCGTGGGAAGTAAAAATGAAGTCTTTCATTATATGTTGATATTTAAAATAAAACAATTAGACAGCTAAAATAATATGCTAGCCAATCTTTCAAGTTCCTGTCAGTAATTTACTAATTCATCCTCTCCTTAAATTTCCCCTCCAAAATTATGATAGCTAGACCCTTATCAAGTCATACCCTAATTATTAGAATAACTTTTTCATTCTTCTGACTGCAGTATGCTTTTTTACAATACGTCTATATATTTCCGGGTTAACATTTTAAAACTGCTTTGGTAACATCACTCCTATTGCGTGGAGGCTAAAATCCAAAATCCTTGACCTTTATTATATAGGTATGACTTTGACCCCAGATTTTTAAAATCTTTGGTTCAAATGCCAGTTCTTCCAATTACAACTACATTTTTGCAAAGGCTCATTGTCCTAGACTAACTGATGAGTTATAAGGGTCTGAAATCAGGTAATAGCAGAGAAAACAGATGGAAAATAGAAAAATAATGGAGATAATAGAATGGATAAATTTTGGTGACCAATTGATTAAAAGAGAGAAACTGGTAACAAGTATGTCATTTACCTTAAGCTACTTTGTGGATTACCTGAGAGAGAGAGAGAATCCAGGAAAGAGAGAGGTTTGGTATAATGAGGAAGAAATCATTATTTTGAATTTTGCGTATGACATCTAGGTGAATATATGTACTCCACAGTTGTTGAGGGCCAGGGAAAGAGAGCAGAGGCAAAGATAAAAGTTTTGCAGGCAGTAAGAAGTTATAATTGCCATGTTCATCCGACATAAGACTATTAAACATAAATTCACTGTGCTACAAAAAATATAGCCTAGGGGTATAGCATATTTAAAAACCTCCAATTTTACTGTATAATAAAGCAGTAAAATTAAAGTATATTCCATAAAAATGACAGAAACAGTATTAAACAAAAGTTCAAATAAAAATCTCGGTACCATTTACCTTGAACTTTTGGCTCAATGTACAATGATTCAGAAATTATGGCTACTTGACTATCTCAGCAGCTGTTTTCACAGACTAGAGATATGGACTTGGGTTTCATGGTTAAGTGATATTTATTAGACTAGGAGAAATATTGGGGGCTAGGAGGGGTCATGGCTACTCTCTTGCTCCACATTAGGGAAGTTCTTTTGTTTTGTGACCAAGCACATAGTTTTGAGATAAGTAAGAAAGGAGAGGGTCACCTGCCTAACAAGCTAGTTTACCCCAGGGCAGTCGACCAGGTGATAGATGGAGTCAGATTGCCCTCACATTCCTATAAGAGAAGATATTTTTCACAGTTCTGGACCATATCCACTCAACATAAAACAGAATCTGATAACAATTATGGGTTGCTAGTGCACAGTGAGAAGTCAAATACCAAAGCTAGTCCTTGCCAAGTTTTTCTTTGTATTTTAACCACATGATCCATATTCTTCATTAGGCTATCCTTCATCTGTCTAAACAACAGGCTGGTGTTAGTTTATAAAACTTAACCATTCTTAGCCCAGATACTTATGCATGCTTCTTTGGAATATATTTGTGGAGATCTAAAATCAGCAGTTTGATGTAAGTATCTGGAGTTTGGCAGGAGAGATCAGATATTGATTCATTGACATTTGGGGATTGAAGCCTTGCAATTGGATGAGGTCGAATAGGGAGCACCTGTTGATAGAGAAGGAGGCCAAGGATAAGGCCCCTGGGTAATCCAACAGTTGGAAGCCAAACAGCAAGGAGACCAAGCACGTAGAAAAAAAAAAGTAGCTATGTGGGGCAGAAGGTCTGATATTTATTGACTTTTGGAATGACTTATAGAAAATTTTAATTCAAGTATTCTGCCTCCTCCCCCTATTTTTTCTATTAGGTGATTTATGACTTTTTATTGAAACTATAAAAACTTTTCATACTTCAGTGACACAGATTGTTATAATGCTTGAATTCCCTTCCCCCCTTTGTCTGTTTGTTTAATTTATATTTTGGTATCTTTCTCATTTTTTGGAAGTCAAACTTATTAGTTTCTATTGATTTTTTTTTTTTTTTTGAGAGAGAGAGATAGAGATCGTGAGCAGGGGATGGGGAGGGAGAGGGAGAGGGACAATCCCAAGCAGGCTCCATGCTCAAGCGAGGAGCCCGACACAGGGCTCAATCTCATGACCCTGACATCATGACCTGAGCTGAAATCAAGAGTCAGACGCTTAACCGAATGAACCATCTAGGCACCCCTCAAACTTGCTAGTTTTTGAAGGTACTATAAAACTCATTGCTTTTTTTTAAGTGTTCTTGTCCATCCAAAATATATATTTTCAATTTTTGACAAATATATTTTTCTCAATTTTTATAAATTCATAAAAAATTTTAGCTCTTTATTTCATCTGGAATGCATTTTTTATAAGTAAGCAGACATTTGTTGAAACTATGAAGTGAATCGTGGCTAGGCAATCCTTCAGTCACGGTTCTTCCCACCGAGATTTCTCTCAAGTCTCCTGAGTACTACTCGTAAGAGGGGCACTGAGAGCAAATTCAGCCGAAGATTCTACTGCCTGAACCTGCAGCTTCTAATAGTACAGTTTTGGGGGCCTTAGGGTTTTTTGTTTTTTTTTTAGTGGCTACACAATGATCAATCTCTGTTAACCAGGTTTGGTCATGTTAGCTTCCCAGCTATTCTATTTGAATCTGTTGCTTGTAATTAATCCCAGAAATCTTATTGAGTCATGCTCTTTAAACAGGGTCACACCCTCATGCCCCCTCCCTTTTCCTCCCAAATATTCCAAGCCTGAGTGCTATTTCTTTTTACTTCTGTTTAAGGGATTAAGCTTCAGCGTATGAATAAGACATTATGGTCTGAGGTAGCAAAGTTGTTCAAATTTCTTCCGAATTTCACTGCAGCATTCCTTACTGTACCTCACCCAATCCGTGTTCCAGTTGGACCTGATTTTTAATAAGAGCCATCATCAATTTTGTGAGCAACAGGCCAAGAGAAGGTGTTTTGGAGAGGGAATCTGGCATCCCTAATTCCAAATGCCTGGACCCCTTAATTGTTTTTATCAGCACACCCACTTTAGGAGCAGCAAAGAATTTAACTGTTTAAATTCAGCTGGGAACATGTGGTAGCCATTAGTTCTGTCCATCAACTGTTTCTAGTTTTCCTTCTAGGCACATGGTAGGATTGCAATTCTTTGCTCCCCTGAAACCGAGTGCGACCATCTGATTTGCACTGATCAGTTGAGTGCAAGTGATGTGTGTCCCTTCTGGATGGAAGCTTTAAGTATCGATTCACTCTTTACCAACCTACCAGCTCTACATTGTGCCTGCCCTACCAGTTTGGATGCTGGAGAGATGGGTCAACGTAAAAGAGAACGATAGATATGTGCCTCCAATGCGGTTATTTATTTTTTTAAAGATTTAATTTATTTATTTGAGAGAGAGAGAGAGAGTGGGGAGGGGCAGAGGGAGAGCATCTTCAGTCAGACTCCCCGCTGAGCTCGGAGCCCAAGACTCCAGGCTCCATCTCATGACCCATGTGACCATGACCTGAGCTGAAACAAGAGTTGGACACTTAACCGACTGAGTGAGCCAGGCATCCCTAGGGTTATTCTTAGAGTGTCATGGAGCACCTCCTGACTGATGCAAAATTGGGTTTCTCAAAGTGGGTTTCTATGGGACTAACCTGACTTGACAATTTTAGTAAAGCAGACCTATTGCTGTTTGTTAGACTTAGAAGCGATACAGTAAAAATTGATTAGGAAATCGGTCCTGCACATCCCTGAGGAAAGGCAGTCCTGGGGACAAAGAACTTCATCCATGTGGGTGTGCTCATAATGGAACACCAGGGTGAAATCGTCAGATTGTGACAAAGTGCAAGCCAAGAAATTAAGAGAAAATACTCATGTAAAAATCCTCTCACCATATGATAATAATAAAACTTGAATAAAAATAAACACGAAGCCCAAATATAAGACTTCCTGACTTAAACAAATAAAATCCTCATGACCTTCTGAGGTATAGGCCTCTTTTATTGATTTTGCCTCGGGCAATTTGGCTTACTTAGGCCTGTATTCAGTTTAGAAGAGTTTTCTGTAGTTGTTGATTCTATAGCCAATGTTTCGATTTATTTTGGGGGAACAATCGAATTCCTTGCTTCTCTCTCTGCTGTCTATCCTAACATTGCATCAGATTCTCTCCCAAGTCACTTCTACCCCTTTGCCTGCATTCTAAGAGAATTTCCACAAATCGATGCCTCACAGAGCTCTTCAATTTTCTGCATGATACTTCTCCTTATCTATAACCCTCATTTTCATGGCACATTATACATTTCCTTTTTTCTAAAAACCCAGGGTCTCTAACTTTCTTATCGTTGACTTTTCAAAACAATATTCTGACCACCTTCGAGACATATACTTGCAATCTAGAGATCATTGCAGAAGGTTTTCAAGCAAGTTAGGAACAATGACCTAATTTCAGGTTGCTTTTATTTTAAAATTCCACACACAGTATGTATAAGTCAATAATTCATGTCACCATCACTTTTAATCTTGTACACTGTGCAAACTCCTTTTAGTTTTGACACTTGATTGACTCTCAGTCTTTGATTCCTAAGTTATTGTGGCTTTTTATATATTTCTGTAAAGATATCTTTATTTCTTGTGAAAAAAGGGGATAGTCTGAATCACAGACACTATCTCTTCATACATGTAGAGAATCTGAGTGGAATGACTAAAGGTCATTGGTGAAATTGTCATTTTTCTTTTGCAGTCACAGGCATTAAGATCACTAAGAAAGAAATGATAGAGATGCTTCTTGCCCCCTTCTCCAATCAAAGGCACATTTAGTAACTTTACAATTTTTTTGCTAGTAAAAATCACAAGCATGTTCTTTTTGAAAGAGAGCAGTGTTCTACATGTCAGGTGGCAATCCTCCTGACTGTTTTATTATAAATGTGTTCATTTTCATGAAAGTATATTAACTAGGAAACCAACATCAGTGAATACTTGGGCCAATGGAAATAACAGTTAGGTAAACAGAAACAACATATGTTTTAGTACATCAAAAGTCATTTTTGTGTTTGGAATTTTGATAAAGAGCAACGCATCAAAATGTCCCACTTCTGGCATTTTGAATAGCCTGGCCATGAATGAGATGAATATCAAATAAATATTAAAATTTATCTTTAATCTTGAAGTCTTAAAGATATTTTACAATCATCAAAGAAGTGACTAAGGTAAAAAGTAAGAAACATACACTGACTTTGTTGAACAGTTTTGACTCTTGTTGAGTTGAAGAAATCTTGGTGAAAGATATGCTGGTAACTACTAGAGATACATATTAAACATAAACATCCTCTAAAGTAGAGAAAGATTACTAATTGTGAAAATATGTGTCATTAACATAGTGCCAAACGTTGCCTGTGGTTTGTTGTATTTCAGTATCTTAAAGAAGATCTTTAAATAGAACTGCATTTTTTTCTCTGTAGACTCACGAATGTTAAATCAACCTAAATAAAATGGTTTCAAATAAATATTGTGAGAAACCTATGATCATGGCACATTATGACATTGGACTTTTTGTTTCTAAATATGTCACTCAAAAATGATCTAGAAAAATACAACATTAAGAAATCTCTTCCTTTTATATATGCTACCCTCACATGTATGTACACATGCATCTTCTAGACATATATCTGATGAGTTTAATAATTTCCTGATTTAACTATTCTTAATATACCTAGCTAGGGGCACTTGGGTGGCTCAATCGGTTAAAAGTGTCGGACTGTTGGTTTCAGCTCAGGTTATGATCTCAGGGTGGTGAGATGGAGCCCCGCATTGGGCTCTGTGCTCAGTGTGGAGTCTGCTTAAGATTCTCTCTCCCTCTGCCCCTCCCCCTGCTGTGTGTGCTCTCTCTCTCTCTCTCAAATAAATAAATAAACCTTAAAATAAATAAATATGTATTTTTAAAGATTTTATCTATTTATTTGACAGAGAGAGACACAGCGAGAGAGGGAACATAAGCAGGGGGAGTGGGAGAGGGAGAAGCAGGCTTCCCGAGGAGCGGGGAGCCCAATGCGGGGCTCGATCCCAGGACCCCAGGATCATGACCTGAGCGGAAGGCAGACGCTTAACGACTGAGCCACCCAGGCGCCCCAGTAAATACATATTTTTAATATACCTATAGCAAATGGTCCACTTTGTATAGGTTCTTTTGAGATGCAAATATAAAGACTGTGGGGGGAAGTTAAAATAGTGAATAAATTAATTTCAATAGTATCACATTTTATAGTCTGATTGGGTGGCTGCTTCAGCACAAACCTTGTTCCTTGTTGAGAAGAGAAAGTATTGGGAACTCTTTTCTGTGGTCTTCTATGTGATTATTACTTTGCCCTCTGGAAGTAGTAGGATGGTGAGTTTGGAAAGAGTGTGAAGACAGAAAGGTGGCCTTTCTTGGCAGAGCTTCTCGGCTGCTGTGGCTCATCACACCTTGAAGTAAGTGCCTTCAGCCTTGAGGGTGTCTGAATTTCAGGTTCTGCCACAGAGATTCTGTGGAACTGTCCCAACCCTCCTCAAGTATTTTGATAAACAGATTCCTAAAGATCTGTCTTAAACTTAGTTGATACTCTCATGGAAAAGATAATGCTTTAACTTCTTAGAAGGTTAGCAGAGGAGTAGCATTGGGATTTTCAGGACCACTTGTGTTTGGAAAGACAGCAGATGAGCTCAGAAAGGAGGCAGAGAAGAGAACAGGGAAATTTATTGAGATATATAGGGTAGTCATTCAAATGAAAGTTCCTCCCAGGTTCCTTTTAAAACCTTGGCATCGTGAAGCTAAAAATAATCAGGTGGAACACTTCACACAAACTATGGTTGGGCCAAGAAGTTAAAGCTCAAGAAATACTTAGTAAACACTTGTTTACTATAAACATAGCCAATGTCTTAGTAATTGTTACCTGCAACGGTAAGTGTTTTAAGATCATATAACTGTTCTACTGCATTAAATGCCTGTGTACGCCGTGTGGGGGTGGGGTAGAGATCAAAAGTATGCTTCTAGAACTCTGATCTCTAAATTCAGATGTAAATACACTCTCTTCTTATTTTCAATGTTCATTTGTTTGAAAGAGAGATGAGAAGAGTGGTGCCATCTTGTTCCTCATAAGAAGTCCAGCAAGGACAAGGAAAATTTAGATTTTCCATATTATATGTCCCCTTGGACTTTAATTGGCCATATATTTAATACTGTTATACTTTCATTATTGGAGCCAAAGTTCTTACCAAATTTATTGATATTATTTTTGAATATGCTGAAACAAATTATCTACACTTAATTTGGAAAGAAAAATCAGTGAAAGATGGATGCATTTCCAGCTTGTATCTCAAGTTTTATTATAGCTGACATTGGATAATTTTCAAATTAGAGGAATGACATAAAAAGTGACTGGGCCATCTGCTTTACTTCTCCCATTACTTATGAGAATTAATCATGCAATGTTTGTTAAGACTGCTAATTGTGGCCACTTGACTGAGTTTTAATGCCATGTTAAGACTAAAACAATTTTTCTAAAATATCATCCTATTTTCTGGGCCATACTTTTCAGCATATTGATAAATTTAAATATTTTACTCTTTTTAGTTAAAATAAGCAACTCTTACTGTACATATCTACAATAGGATAAAGATCCCAGTGTGTGTGTGTGTGTGTGATGGAGGCTAAAAGCTTGAATGGAATTGCAGTATGCACAAACATGAGAGACATCGACCACACTATAAGAAATATTATGATATATGAAGTATATATATTTAAGGAAGATATTTTTATTCAAAATCAACATCTTGCTCTCTTGGAAGTCCTTACTCAAAATACACTCCATAACTATATAGAAGGACTGAGAAAAAAACAAACAAACACTTATAGACACCTATTTTAATCAAATTAAATCAAATTGCTGCATGCAAGATTTGAAATTACATCATATATAGAATAAGAAAGCCACAAGACAACTAAATTTAGCTACCTTTGTGTGGAATGCAGAGTTGAATAAATTATCAGGAATTAAAGATGTTTATATAGAAAAAGAAAAGAGGTATCAAGAGTCTGACTACTAATTTTACTCTGCCATCAGCAGTGGTCTGGCCTTTGTCTAAAAAAACCTCACTAGGCTTCCATTTTCTCATTTTATAGAGAAGCTTACTTTCTTGAGTGTTCAGATTTTTATGTGTAATTAGAATTATTAAATGTCAAATGAATATAATTATGATCCTTCAGAGAAGTATAACAGAGAAAGTGAAATCCAACTAAATTTTCAGTTTTTCCCTTCATGTGATTTTTCAAATATAAGAGTGTTTTCTGCATGCTGCTAATTAGAACCCTTTCAAGGACTGCTCTCTCCTGAGTAGGCCAAGGGGAGAATTGGACAAGCCCATCCCTCCCCATCTCTACTGAGCCCACTCACAGTTGGCCACTTTTATTATTTACATATTCAACACCTATGTTCTTTGAAGAAAGACTTTCTTGGCTAAATAAAACCTACAAGTGAGTTATCTTTCTTTTACTTCAACTCATAAGCTGACATTAATGAATTCACATTTGCATACAAAAATACACATTTGTATTTTTCTTCAACTGACTCAAAGTAAAATTATCATTATTGCATTATTGCTTTTGTTACTTTGCTTTAATAATCAGTATGTGATAAATCAGTTTAGGCAGTGACCTTACAATATGGCATATCAACCCCAAGTCAACTCCCTCGTATATACCAACTTTGCCTCACACTATGAATGAGCTGAAATTTTGAAAAATAATTAGGAAATAATTTTTTTGCCATTGGGAATAGTTGCAAAACTAACATTTTAATTATTCTGGATTAGAAAATATGAAATTTTGTATAGAATAGAAATGTAAAAATAATCCATGTTTTCGTTACACTGAGAAAATTGTAACTTTGTTTCTGTAACTAAAATATAATTAAAAACAAGTTAAACTAAACATTTAAGTTAATTATCAAAAAGAAGGCAAAATAAAAGTAGCCAAAATAAATTAACACAGATGACACTTAAAAATTGTGAATTAGAAAACAAACAAGCATATGGCTTGAAAAGGTCTGTTTCTATAAAAAATACCAATAACAAAATTCCCTTATCATGTGTGATCAAAACAAAAAGAAAGAAAAGAAAAACATGACATTAAAAGTAATAAAGCCGAAGAGATTAAACAATTAAATAAATCAGTATGCCAATCTCATGTCAATAATTTTATACATTCAGATAAAAAGAATGTCCTAGAACAATAATAAATGACTAAAAGTGAGTTGGATACAATAAAATGAATCAAGATCTATGGGAAAATTTTGTTAATTGTTTATCAGTAAAACAGAGGCTGGGCTCAAGTGGTTTTTTTACTAACATTTTTATATTAGTCAAAATATTCCAGATGCCAAAAAGATGGAGAACGTCTCAACTTCTTTTATAAATGTATTGCCAAATACTGATGAAGAAGACAGAAACTAAGGATAAATCAAGAACATAAATATCTAGGAATAAATTATAGAAGTTATAGAAGTAATTTACCCAGAAACTTATAAAACACTATTGAGAGACATTAACAACGATCTAAATAAATGGATGCATATACTAAGTATATAGATTTGAAGACTCAATATTGTAATGTCAATTCTAGCCAATTTATATGTAAATTTAATTCCAATAAAAATCTCTCTCTTTTTTTTTTTTTGGTAGACCTTGACAATCTGATTCTAAATTGGGAAATGTAAAGGTCCTTGAATAGCTAGTATAATTCTGAAGAAAGGAAAAGCATTATAAATGTCCTCATATAATAAGTAAAATATATATTTGAGAAAGGAAAACAAATCTCGAACTTACTACGTACATATGACAGTTTGTATGATGTATGGACTTCCTGGACATTCTGATCAGGCTTAGCATCCTCATTATGTGCACCATTTGCAAATGAGCCTTGCCTGAATCAGAGGCACTACCCAGTTTTATTAGTTGGAGACACTGACCCAGATGGCTGTATCTCAAGAACCCTTAAGCCCTGTCATTAGAAGGTAGTAAAAGAATTATGCCTCTCTTCTTTTAGGAGTTGTGCCAAAAATTTGGACTGTAAGGGGCTCCAAATCATGTAATTCTCAATTATTTCTTTATGGACTTGTATTTAAGTAAGTGTACTATGAGGAAACATGCCTGTTCCTCTGATAACCTTTCAATTAATTTACAAACTCTCTTACGGCATGGATTGAATAGAATTCACTGATTGAAACCTTAAGTAAGAGGAAATAAATTAAGGAATTCTTAGGGGAAATTAAAACCTGAAGTAATTAAAATGTCTCCGTGAGGCTCAACATTTCCACTCAAGAAGTATACCAGCATACCTCAGAGAGATGGCAGGTTCAGTTACAGACCACTTCAATAAAGCAAATATTTCCTCGGGGCGCCTGGGTGGCTCAGATGGTTAAGCATCTGCCTTCGGCTCAGGTCATGATCCCAGGGTCCTGGAATCGAGCCCCACATTGGGCTCTGTGCTCAGCAGGGAGCCTGCTTCTCCCTCTTCCTCTGTCTGCCTGTCTGCCTACTTGTGATCTCTCTCTCTCTGTCAAATAAATAAAATCTTAAAAAAAAAAAAGCAAATATTGCCATAAAGCGAGTCAAATGAATTTTTTCGTTTCTTAGTTCATATAAAAGTTATGTTTGCACTACACTGTAGTATATTAAATATGCTCTACATTATATCTAAAAAATGTACATATTTTAATTAACAGAACTTTATTGCTAAAGAAAATGCTACCCATCATGTAAGCTTTCAGTAAGTCATAATCTTTTTGTTGGTAGAGGGTCCTACCTTGATATTGATGGCTGCTGACTGATCAGCGTGGTTGTTGCTGAAGGTGGGGGTGGTTGTGGCAATTTCTTAAGACAACAATGAAGTTTGCCTATTGATTGACTCTTCCTTCCACAAACGATTTCTCTGTAGCATGTGATGCTGTTTAATAACATTTTACCCACAGGAGAAATTCTTTCAAAATTGGAGTCAATCCTCTCAAACCCTGCTGCTGCTTTATCAACTCAGTTTATGGAATATTCTAAATCCTTTGTTGTCATTTCAACAATCTTCAACAGCCTTTTCACCAGGAGTAGATTCCAACTCAAAAAACTGCTTTTGGGACACGTAGGTGGCTCAGTCGGTTCTGACCCCTGATGTCAGCTCAGGTCTTGATGTCAGGATCATGAGTTCAAGCCCCATGCTGGGCTCCACACTGGGCATGGAGCCTACTTAAAAACAAAAAGAAAAAAAACCAAACAAACACTTTCTTTGCTCATTCATAGGAAGCAACCCCTCATCCACTCAAGTTTGATCATGAGATGGCAGCAATTCAGTCCCATCTTCAGGCTCCACTTCTAATTTGAGTTCTCTTGCTTATTTCCACCACATCTGCAGTTACTTCCTCCACTGAAGTCTCGAACCCCTCAAAGTCATCCATGAGGGTTGGAATCAACTTTGCCCAAACTCCTGTTCATGTTGATATTTTCTCCTCTTCCCTTGAGTCATGAATGTTCTTCATGGCATCAAGAAAGGTGAATCCTTTCCAGAAGATTTTTTATTTACTTTTCTCAAATCCATCAGAGGAATCACTGTGGCAGCTACAGTCCTAGAAGACATATTTCTTAAATAATAGGACTTGAAGGTCAAAATTCCTCATCGATCCATGGGCTGCAGAGTGTATGTTGTGTTAGCAGGCATGAAGACACCACCAATCTCATTGTGTGTCTCTATCAGAGCTCTTGGATGCCCAGGTGCATTGTCAATAAGCAGTGGTATTTTGGAAGTAATATTTTTTTCTGGTCAATAGATCTCAACAGTGGGCTTAAATATTCCATAAACTATGCTGTAAACAGATGTGCTGTCATCCAGGCTTTGTGGTTCCATTTATAGAGCACAGGCAGAGTAGATTTAGCATCATTCTTAAGGGCTCTAGAATGTTCAGAATAGTAAATGAGCATTGGCTTCAACTTAAAGTCACCAGCTGCATTAGCCCCTAACATGAGAGTCAGCCTGCCCTTGGAAGCTTTGAAGCCAGGCACTGGTTTCTCCTCTCTAGCTACGAAAGTCCTAGGTGGCAGCATCTTCCAAAATAAGGCTGTTTTG
Source organism: Halichoerus grypus (assembly GCF_964656455.1). NCBI lineage: Eukaryota > Metazoa > Chordata > Mammalia > Carnivora > Phocidae > Halichoerus > Halichoerus grypus. The sequence continues at coordinate 183,882,349 of NC_135714.1, forward strand.
TCTACACTGAAAATCTGTTGTTTAGTGTAGTCACCTTCATGAATTATCTGAGCTAGGTCTTCTGGAAAACTTGCTACAGCTTCTACATCAGCATTTGCTGCTTCACCCTGCACTTCTATGTTATGGAGATGGCTTCTCTCCCTAAGCCCCATGAATCAACCTCTGCCAGCTTCAGACTTTCCTTCTGCAGCTTCCTTACCTCTCTCGGCTTCCACAGAATTGAAGAGAGTTACAGCCTTGCTCTGGATTTGGCTTTGACTCAAGAAAATGTGGCTAGTTTGATCTTCTATCCAGACTATTCAAAGTTTCTTCCTATCAGCGTGAAGGCCTTTTCACTTTCTTATCATCCCTGTGTTCACTGGAGTGACAGTTTTAATTTCCTTCAAGAACTTTTCCTTTGCATTCACAGCTTGGCTAACTGGTGCATGGGGCTTAGCTTTCAGCCTATTTCCGCTTTCGACAAGCCTTCCAAACTAAGCTCAATTATTTCTAGCTTTTGATTTAAAGTGAGAGATGTGAGACTCTTCCTTTCACTTGGATACTTACAGGCCGTGGTTGGTTATTAGTTGGCCTAATTTCAATATTGTTGCGTCTCAGGGAATAGGGAAGCCAGAGGAAAGGGAGAAAGATGGGGGAATGGCTGGTCTGGGGAGCAATTAGAACACACATTTATCAATTACATTTGCCATCTTAAGTGGGGGTGGTTCAAACAATAACAATAGTTATATCAAAGACTACTGATCACAGGTCACCATAGTAAATAAAATAATAATTCAAAAGTTTGAAATGTTGCAGAATTACCAAGTTGGGACAGACACAAAGTGAGCGAGTGCTGCTGGAAAAATGGCACTGAAACACTTGCCCCACCCAGAGCTGCCACAAACCTCAATTTGCAAAAAAAATGTAATATCTGAAAAGCACAATGAAGTGAAGTACAATAAAATGAGATTTGCCTGTACAGTTACTCATGTTCTGTGAATCCCAGATAATTAGTTATAATGGGGTGACCAAGGAAATTTAAGAATAACTCAACATTAAGAAATTTTGCATTTTTGGTCAATTACTAGACAATCTTCAAGCAAATCATCTTGACTCAAATCATAAAGTACAGATATAGTTACAGTGAAGGAAAAGTGATAATATAAAACAATATAATCACATAAAAATATGATTTCTTTATTTGTAATAAAGATTTCCTTCTATTTTTATGCCTTTCAAAATCTTAGGTAATGGAAGAGTTCTTTTTTATTTAAACACATTTTAGCATCAAATAAGGGGAAGTGGCATAAATGAAGCATCCAAATGAAGTTCTTTTTCATTCTTTTCTTTTTTTTTTTAAAGATTTTTCTTCATTTATTTGAGAGAGAGAGAGTACACTCAAGTCAGGAGTGGGAAGAGGGGCAGAGGGAGAAGGAGAAGCAGACTCCCTGCTGAGCAGGGAGCCTGATGCAGGGTTCAATCCCAGGACCCTAAGATCATGACCTGAGCCCAAGGCAGAAGTTTAGCCGACTGAGCCACACAGGCACCCCATTCATTATTTTATTTTCATATTGTGTACATATATACATTTATAAGGATCAACTGATCAGGGCTTTTATTTGTATGTATTTGCCTATTTGCAGTGTAAACTCATACTCTAAATGAAATATGCTGATTTGATATGCAATACCCATTTTATGAAATCATCATGGATACTTTCCCAATTTAAGTTGTATTTCATTTTTTGCTTGTTCAGTACTTCCTGACAAATACGTATTTATTTATTTCAGGTCTTATACATTTTTAAAAATGGCACTCCACTTTCATCTAATCTCTTAAGATAAAATCATACAAATCCCACCTGAAGGATGCCCTTTCAGGTGTTATTTAATGTTATTCTCGGTGACAGCTTCAAGCAGTTCCAATATAATGCCTAACTTTCCACCAATAAGTTAGCCTTGCTCTAGGTCTGGCTTCCCATGTTTTAGCTCGAGGAATTAGGTTTCTGACTAGCTCTTGAGGTCCAATTCCCATCTTCCAATAAGCAGATACTATCTTATATTTTAATGCATAAGTTCCTACCTGAGAAAATTATCACAATATTCTGTCTATTTGATCCCATAATATAACTTTTAAAAAGTTGGCATTGGGGCACCCGGGTGGCTCAGTTGGTTGAATGTCCAACTCTTGGTTTCAGCTCAAGTCATGATGTCAGGGTCCTAAAATGGAATCCCACGTACACGGGGCTTGCTGCTCAGCAGGGAGTCTGCTTCTCCTCTCTTTCTCCTTCTGCCCCTCCTCCCACTCCTGACTCTTTCTGTCTAAAATAAATAAATCTAAAAAAAGTTGGCATTTTAGCATATGAGCGGGTTTTCTCAAGTCACTAGAAGTAGGGCAAATATTACGTTTCAGCTATGTACCCTCTTTTTGATTCCTAGAAACATCACTATTATAACCAAGTTAATATTCATAAGGAAGTACTTGTTACAATAATCAGGATAACAATAAAGCTGGTATATGAGATGGCAACTTGAGTAACTTGGTTAAGTGTCCCCTGAAGAGCTAGAGTAAGAGAACGAAGAAACCAAAAACAGAGAAAAGGGAACAGTGGAAGGAATTGGGTGTGCATTCTCTAAGAAATCTGAGACATTTAATTTTTACTCCATATAATTTCAAGTTCTAGAAACTGCAGTTCACATAGGAGAAAAAAAAAAAAAAAACCTGCTTTGGTGATTTTGCCAGCCAAATAACCCAGAAGTGATATTCATACTTCATTTTGGGTTGTTTTTCCATAAGTATCTTCAATGTGCCCACGGTTTTTCAGAATTAGCTCTATGTTTTTACATTTCAAAACAAAATATACAAATATATACAACATTGAACACTAATAATGGCTGCAAAAAGGAGAAACAACCACATGCTAAGTGTCTCCTGATAGAGGAACACAAAGCTAACTTGGAAGTTCCTGGCCAAAAACTAGAACCTGAATCTGAGCAGTTCTTTAGACTCGAACACAAACTTACAAGATGGAAGGCAGAGAAACATGTAAATCACACCATAATATTACAGTCAGAAAGTCCAGATGGAAATCCTACAAGACAAAAATCCAGAGATTTTTCAACAAACAAAGTGTAAGGGAAAAAAGAGATAGATAGGAGAATTTTAGATTAAGCAATGTCCACAATAGCCAAACTGTGGAAGGAGACGAGATGCCCTTCAACAGACAAATGGATGAAGAAGATGTGGTTCATATACACAAAGGAATATTACTCAGCCATCAGAAAGGATGAACACCTACCATTTGCACTGACATGGATGGAACTGGAGGGTATTATGCTAAGTGAAATAAGTCAAGCAGAGAAAGACAATTATCATATGGTTTTACTCATATGTGGAACATAAGGAATAGCATGGAGGACATTAGGGGAAGGAAGGGAAAACTGAAGGGGGGGAATCAGAGGGGGAGACGAACCATGAGAGACTATGGACTCTGGGAAACAATCTGAGGGTTTCAGAGGGGAGGGCGATGGGGGGCTGAGTTAGCCTGGTGATAGGTATTAAGGAGGGCACATGTTGCAATGAGCACTGGGTGTTATAAGCAAATAATGAATCATGGGACACTACATCAAAAACTAATGAAGTACTGTATGGTGACTAACATAACATAATAAAATAAAAAGAAATCTAAAAAAAAAAAATCAGTGAATTGCCATGTGTGAACTTTATTTAGATTCTGATTTAAACAAATGTAAAAAGAAATGACATTTAGGCGACTATAGGATAGTTATACATTTACTATTTATTTGGTGATAACTAAGGATGCTTATTTTTTTTTAAAGATTTTATTTATTTATTTGACAGAGAGAGAGATAGCGAGAGCAGGAACACAAGCAGGGGGAGTGGGAGAGGGAGAAGCAGGCTTTCCGCTGAGCAGGGAGCCCAATGTAGGGCTCGATCCCAGGACCCCGGGATCATGACCCGAGCAGAAGGCAGACGCTTAACGAGTGAGCCACCCAGGCGCCCTAAGGATGCTTATTTTTAAAAATGTGATCATGCTATTGGACTACAGTTGACCCTTGAAGAACTTGGGGGCTAAGGGTGCCCACCCACCACATGGTTGAAAATCCACGTATAACTTTTGACTCCCCCAAAACAGGTGTATAATAGCTGACTGTTGACCAGAAACCTTACCAATAACATAAATAGTAGCTTAACACATATTTTGTAATGTTATATGTATTATACACTATATTCTTACAATAAGTAAGCTAGAGAACAGAAAATGTTACTAAGAAAATCATAAGGAAAATACAGTAGTGTACTGTTTTTATTTTTAAAAATCCACGTATAACTGGACCCTTGTAGTTCAAACCCATGTTGTTCAAGGGTCAACTGCATTTTAAAGAAAAAAGTTTGTTAGCAATGCATGCTTAAATATCTACAGATGGAATTATATGATGTCTAGAATTTACTTCAAAATAACATGGGAACTAGGATGACTGAGGGCGATGTGTGAGGGAAGAATGGACCCATATGTTAATTACTAATCCTTGGGGTAGGCTACATAGAAGTTCATTACTCTGCTTTTGTATATGTTCAAAATTCTTCATAGATTTTTTTTTAAGTTATGGAAAAATCAAGGCTTTTCCAGGCTACTGAACAAAGAAAGAAAAATAAAATAAACTTTTCAAATTCCTACTATTTCCAAGAATTTTGTTTTTTTTTTATACTTCCCAATTCTGGGAAGGTTTTAAGGGAAGGCCTTTGTATTCTCCTGTATTTTAAAAATTTGTTTTGATAAAAGTATCTGCAGCAAATATAATTTTCTGTCATCAGACCATTTCCACCTGTACTGATAATATAATTGAATTTTTTTTTTTAATTGAAGTATAGCTGACATACCATGTTATTTTAGTTTCAGGTGTACAACACAGTGATTTGACAATTCTACACATTAAGGTCTGCTCACTGTGGTAAGCATAGTTACCATCTGTCACCATACAATATTATAATATAATTGGATTTTAAGACCCTAGAAATTAAGATACTCAAGGTTTTTAGGTGGCAATACTTTAGATAGCATAGATGTTAATATAACATAAAGTAAACATGCTACATTTTAAGTTAGCTAAATTTAAGATGATGAATAAATTAAACAGTTCAAAGAATGAAGTTTTGTTTAATAAAATTCAAAAAATCTTGCTCTGTACATTGTCTATAATATGAAACACTAAAAATATACAGAGTAATACTTAACTTGTAATCATTTACTCTTGTGCATGAAGACAGTAATGGATGTATGGGCTTGGTTTCCTCATCTAGGCATTAGGGTGCTGACTTTTACTCTCACACATTTCTATGCAACGTTTCTAACATCATTCATTGGTGTATGAGTCTTAGCAATATTTAAAAGATAGTAGATACAATTCGCTAATCTAGGCAGAGTTTGATTGATGAGAATCACAGATTTTTTCTTTAATATTTTATTCAGAATTTCCTACATGATGCAGAAACAGAAAAGCAATTGAATCAACCAGAGGAACTAATAAGATCATAATTAGGGTCTTATAAGGTCAATTTGTAGTAATATTAGCTTTCTTGCTAATCATAGTAGATACTGTATTCAACATAACATCAAAAAAAAAAAAAAAAGATGCACAGTAAATTTTAATTACTTACCCTGAAAGCTCCTACACTCTACATCATATTGACAATTTAAATCTCTCCAGTACAACTGTTCAGGACCTTTGCCCTGTTTGAAAACAACTGAGTAAATGCAAGTGAGTTTAAATTAAGGATGACTGTGCAATTACTTTAGGGGAGAAAGAATTAGCTTATCCATTAGTCTTATAGGTTGCTGTAAGGAAAAACACGCTATCTGTTCATTCAATTAGCTCTCAACCTCAAGGCAACCAATCATTTCATTTGTAACATTGTTGATTAAGCAGCTCTGCATTTTGAAAAAGCTACCCCTTTAGACATTATAACCTTGCTAACATATTTCTCTGAGACTGCTTGGATCTATTTGCCACATTAGTTAATTGTCAGGTGACGGAAATGATTTATTTTATAGGTTTTGATCAAATACTATGAAAAGGTTTATGATAAAAAGAACACTATAAAATTAATTTCTCTAATCAAAATAACCATAAACATACATAAAGACTACTTCAAAATGCAATGATAACTTTATGATATCTGTGCTGAAATTATTCAATAAAATGATGGAGACGGAAACAAAAATGAAAATGCAAATCCCACATCATCTGCTTTAAACTGAACAAATATTTCACTTTGAACTATGCAGAAGTCATATTTCCAAACAGTTATATAACCGATCCCTGCAACTATCAATTATTGTTCAAAATTCATACTTCCACGAGAAAACATTACACGTCTTTAGATGAATGCAACTTCCATCAATACAAGAAAGTGACCCTAAGCATCTCAAGGGTTTTTTTTTTTTTTTATGTATATTTATATATAGGCATTCTTCTCTACTTACAGGATGTCCCTTCATGAGTAAAGCATTAGGACTACATTTTCAGAAACGTGTTACTATGCAAACCTCTCACATAATAATGCTATATATGATATTAAATATAAAAGGAAGAATAAGAGTTTTACCTGGTTAACCACCTGTGTTGGACTAAAGCTGAGTAGAACAAATGGATTCACCAGCAATGTCTTGTCTGATAATCATGAGTGAGGTGTGGCCGCAGTTTCAAGGGATAAGGGCAGCCGCAGTTTCAAGGGGGTGGGATTTGCCTTCAGTAATGAATACCCAAGGGACTGTTTCCAATCAGGGAATGCTATTGCGGACAATGAAACCATTCTCTATTTGTTTTGTATGTACAATCTGCTGTGGGTGTATTCATGGATCAGTGCAGGAACCGACATATATTTCACTGAAGTTTATGGCACGAAGGGTATTTTGAAACAAAGATTACAGGAAAATAAAATTTATCTTTCATTTCTTTGAAGTTTTTCCATTGTATATTCATTTCCCCTAATTTCCCCACTGTTGGAATGAAAATCATAAAACGGCTTAAGTCCAAGCAGTATAATCCCTCAGCTGATGACACCGGAGCCCTATGGGATAACACTGTAGATGGATACACATTGTCTCTGCCTTGAAAACTTTAATGATGGGAGTAGCTCACTGTTCTGGGATCTACTTTATTCAACTCAGGACAGTGTTACCTGTTAGACATTTCTTTATATTATGGTTATTTATGCATAGTATTTTCACCAAAAGTGTATATCATTTCTCATTTCTATATTACAAATCAGATCATTTTGGTTGATTTATCTGAGAGTTGCATTTTCCAGTTTCGTAGTTCTAACTTATTTTGACACACATTCTTCACCCAGTCCTGTCAATTCCTTTTAAGTATATATCCATAATCCAACTTCTCAACACTCGGACCACTACGGCCCTGGCATAGCTGAGCATCAGCTAACCTTCGTAACTGCCTTCCCCTTTCCTACTCTGCTGCCCTGCAGCCTATTCTCCATAGAGAATGAGTCAGATCGTGTTATTCTCTGACCCTCCAATATCCTCCTACTCTAATAAATGATCTTAAAAAATTCTCTAATAACTTCCAACTCATTTAGAATAAAATAAAAATCTTTTAGATGGCTTACAATAGCCTGGCCTCTCACCCCAGCTCTCTGACCTTACTTAACACCCTTCTCTTTGACTTCCCCACCTGCTCCCAGCACTCTCTGGGTAACTGGCCTTCTGGTCATTCCTCGCAGGTGTCAAGGGCACTCCTGCCTCGGAAACTTGACCTGCTGACTACCGTCCTGGAATACCCCTCCCCCAGACGGATTTCTCTGCGTTTAGTTCTCAGTCCAAATGTCAGCTAAACTGTGGGATCTTCCTTGACCACCTATGGAAATTGCAAATACACCCTTCATCATACCCTTCTTACCCTTTATTTTTTCTTCATAGCATTTATTTATTTATGAGTTTCTTTGTTTACTAGTCATCTCGCCCAATAGAATATAAACTCCATGAGAAAGGAGATTTTATTTTATTGACTGATGTATCTTAGCATCCTGAACAGGACTTTGCAATGAGTCAGCGTTGAAAAAAATATTTCCTTTTTTTAAAGTAAAGATTAATTTATTTTAGAGAGAGAGAGAGAGAGTGTGTGCAGGGTAAGGGACAGAGGAAGAGGGAGAGAGGGAGAGAGAGAGAGAGTCTCAAGCAGACTCCATGCTGAGCACAGAGCCTGTCGTGGGCCTCGATCTCGTGACCCTGAGATCAGGACCAGAGCCGAAACAAAGTGCCCAGCATTTAACTGACTGTGCCACCCAAGCACCCCCCCAAAAATTTGTTAAGTAAAATGTATGATTAAGCTTTACTTCCTTCTCCATTTTATAGAATATTCTAATCAATAAAATCTAATGGGATAAATGAAATATCAATTTACAATATAGGCATATCTCGGAGATAGTGCAGATTTGATTCCAGACCACTGCAATAAAATCAGTATCTTGATAAAGTCATTTTTTTGGTTCCCCAGTGCATATAAAAATTATGTTTACATTATACTTTAGTCCATTACATGTGCAATAGCGTTATGTCTAAAAAAATGTGCATACCTTAATTTAAAAATACGATATTGCTAAAAACTGCTAACCATCATCTAAGCTTTCAGCGAGTTGTAATCGCTGACCACAGATCACATAACAAATATAATAATGAAAAAATTGCAATATTGTGAGGATTACCAAAGTGTGACCCAGCAACATGAAGTGAGCAAATGCTATCAGAAAAATGGCATCGATAGACTCGCTCAACAAAGGGTTGCCACAAACCTTCAAATTTGCAAAAAACAATTATCTGCAAGCGCAATAAAGCCAAGTACAGTAAGACAAGGTCTGCTTGTAGTGCCTCCTTATTCACGGTTTCACTTTCTGGTTTCTGAGGTTTCAGTTACCCCACAGTCCACCTCAGGGCAGAAGCAGATGATTCTCCTTCCGATGGACTGTCAGGAGGTCAATAGTAGCCTAAAACACTACGTCACAGTGCTTACGTCCTTCACCTCCCTTCATCTCACCATGTAGGCATTTTATCACCTCGCTTCGGCACAAGAAGAAGGGTGAGTGCAGTACAATAGGCCATTCGGGAAGACAGACCACATTCATATAACTTTTACAGCAGTATGTTATTGTAATTGTCCTATTTTATTATTAGTTTTTGTTGCTTATCTCTTACTGTGTCTATTCATAAATTAAACTTTATCATAGGTATGTATGTACAGGAAAAAACACAGTATATATATGGTTCAGTAGTGTCTGTACTTCCAAGCATCCGCTGGGGGTCCTGGAATGTATGCCCTGTGGATAAGGGTGGGGGAGGGGAGCTACTATATTCTAATAATGGCTTGTGTGACCTTGTAAATCAGCATAACCATCAAACACATCTTAAAATCTGAAGAACTCTTAACATTTACTATTCATTCATCCTCTGTTACCAGGCAGGACTGCATTGAACTTATGGACATTTTTTTCTTGATCTCCTTTTATGCCTATTCAATTGGCTTACTTGCCTTTATTATAAGAAAATATTCTCTGTATAAAAATTGGTTTCTTTCTACAAATACTCTCTCAGAAGCTTTTGAAAAGCTCTTAACAGGCCTTTTTATTTTATTTTTTTATGCAAAGCTTTTTCTGAAGCACTAATTTACTACAGGTCTCAATTTATATCTCGCTCACAATCAAATTATCTCTTGATTCATTTCAGCAAAATCTCTACATTTATATTAAAAGCTACAGCTAAAATAGGAAGTATCAGTTTTGTGAAACCGCGTGCAAGTAAAAGCGTATTTGTTCCTGTTTCAAGTGAGACTTCACTTTCTAATTCCACCTTCAGTTAATCCTAATGGTTATTTCCAGACAATGTGAGGAAAAGTGACACAACGCACACGTAGCTCCCAATTTGTGAAAGGCCTCTATCAATTTGTAAAAGTTTTGAAAGTTCTGATAGGTCATAGATCAAGATACAGGAGGTGATATGAAAGCTATTGTGTTAGAAGTCAGGGATGTAGAATGCTTAGGATTGAGATAGTTGAAGATTATATATATATATATATATATATATATATATATATATACACTAGTGTTTTGGAGGTAGCTATCATCTTGGTAAACCAACCAGAGTAAACAATACCAGAGTCCTGGTTGTTTTAAAACAAACTGTCTCCAAATAATTTTTGTTTCATATCACTACTAGGATTTTAGCATATTTGTTCATGTCTCTATGTCTCTACCTATCTGTCTATGTAGGTCCCTATGTCTTTATGTATGTATGCACGTATCTATTTGTCATCTATTATCTACCCAATCACACACTTAGATAGAGGAGAGATATTCAGAATATTTAGCAGCAGGTTCAGCTGAGACAATAATTGGAATGAATGTTGGCCATAATCCTTAGAGCAGGGTCCTGGAGGCTCCTTATTTTGCCAAGTATCACTCTGATTTCATGGATTATAGAGAGACAAAGTCACAGTGTAGGTGCTGAACTGCAAGACTGCACTCAGGGCTCTTGAGTAGCTCAGAGCAAATGTGTTACTCTCAATACTGCACAGACATTTGATTCTTAGTAAAAGCTTCTTAACCTTAATTTTTAAAAATTTTTTACTATAAATATATAAGTCAAGGTGATGGCTTTCTAATGGCTTTTTTCCCTAATGACTTTTATAATCGCTAAAGAAGAACTATGTCCTTTATATTTGTTTTAGAGTACTTTCTCAGTAACCTCTGAAGTAGTGTTCATAAAATAGCTACGTTCCAGGCTTTGGAAATAATTTTCTCAGATCAAATACAAGCTTAAAGGTACCATTTAACCATTCTTCAGTAAAGGAATAAATTTGTTCATTTCTGAGTTCTGTGTTGTGCTTTTATTAAATTACTGTCTAACTGGTTTCTATCCACTTTCCAGATTACCTTAATAGAAAATAACATTACTGCCCCAGGTCATTTCTCCTGATATAAATGGATTAGATACATATATTTTCTTATTCTCCTTTAGAGAGGTTTAATCTGGCAACAGCATTTTCTGAATTTGACACTGGTTAAGGAACACTGTATCCATTAGTGGCCAAGGTATAGTTAGATGTTAATTAAATCACCATATTCCATTTTGTAGGTGGCTTATGTTTTCTGTTAGAGAAAATTAAATTCTCTTGAAATGGACAATCTTTTTACATGGTTAGCAGCTGTCCTTCCAAGTATGATAGAAAAG